>NC_080386.1:40434670-40627820 GCF_014773155.1 Arachis stenosperma
CCCCTTATTTTCACACAACCTAAACACTACTTCTCCCTTTGGCCGAATAACAAAGCCATCTCCATCCCTTCCATTTTCTTCTTCTTCTACTCTCTTCTTTCTTCTTTTGCTCGAGGACGAGCAAACCTTCTAAGTTTAGTGTGGTAAAAGTATTGATTTTTGTTTTTCCATAACCATTTATGGCATCCAAGGTCGGAGAAACCTCTAGAAAGAGGAAAGGGAAGGCAAAAGCTTCCACCTCCGAGTCATGGGAGATGGAGAGATTCATCTCAAGTGTGCATCAAGACCACTTCTATGAAGTTGTAGCCATGAAGAAGGTGATCCCCGAGGTCCCTTTCAAACTCAAAAAGAGTGAATACCCAGAGATCCGACATGAGATTCGAAGAAGAGGTTGGGAAGTTCTTACCAACCCCATTCAACAAGTCGAAATCTTAATGGTTCAAGAGTTCTATGCCAATACATGGATCACCAAGAACAATGATCAAAGTGTAAACCCGGACCCAAAGAATTGGCTTACAATGGTTCGGGGGAAATGCTTAGATTTTAGTCCGGAAAATGTAAGGTTGGCATTCAACTTGGCCATGATGCAAGGAGATGAACACCCTTACACTAGAAGAGTCAACTTTGATCAAAGGTTGGACCAAGTCCTCACAGACATTTGTGAAGAGGGCGCTCAATGGAAGAGAGATTCAAGAGGGAAGCCGGTTCAACTAAGAAGGCATGACCTCAAGCCCGTGGCTAGGGGATGGTTGGAGTTTATCCAACGCTCAATCATTCCCACTAGCAACCGGTCTGAAGTTACTATAGACCGGGCCATCATGATTCATAGCATCATGATTGGAGAGGAAGTAGAAGGTCATGAGGTTATAGCCCAAGAACTTTATAAGGTGGCGGACAAGTCCTCTACCTTGGCAAGGTTAGCCTTTCCTTATCTCATTTGTCACCTCTGTTATTCAGTTGGAATTGACAATGAGGGAGACACCCTCATTGATGAGAACAAGCCCATCACTCGGAAAAGAATGGAGCAAACAAAAGATCCCACTCATCATGAAATCCCTGAGATACCTCAAGGGATGCACTTTCCTCCACAAAACTATTAGGAGCAAATCAACACCTCCCTAGGAGAATTAAGTTCCAACATGGGACAACTAAGGGTGGAGCACCAAGAACATTCCATCCTCCTCCATGAAATTAGAGAAGATCAAAGAATCATGAGAGAGGAACAACAAAGGCAAGGAAGAGACATTGAGGAGCTCAAGCACTCCATAAGATCTTCAGGAGGAAGAACAAGCCGCCATCACTAAGGTGGACCCGTTCTTTAATTTCCTTGTTCTTTATTTTCCTATTTTTCGAATTTTAATGCTTATGTTTATCTATGTTTGTGTCTTATGATCATTAGTGTTTTAGTGTCTATGCCTTAAAGTTATGAATGTCCTATGAATCCATCACCTTTCTTGAATGAAAAATGTTCTTAATTGAAAAAGAGAAGAATTGCATGAATTCTGAATTTTATAACAGATTAATTATTTTGATGGGGTGGCAATACTTTTATTTTCTGAATGTATGCTTGAACAGTGCATATGTCTTTTGAATTTGTTGTTCATGAATGTTGGCTCTTGAAAGAATGATGGAAAAGGAGACATGTTACTGAGGATCTAAAAAATCATAAAAATAATTCTTGAAGCAAGAAAAAGCAGAGAATATTCAAAAAAAAAAAGGAAAGAGAAAACGAAAAAAAAAGAGAAAAAAAAAGAAAAAAATAATTAAGTTGTGATCCAAGGCAAAAAGAGTGTGCTTAAGAACCCTGGACACCTCTAACTGGGGACTCTAGCAAAGTTGAGTCACAATCTGAAAATGTTCACCCAATTATGTGTATGTGGCATGTATGTATCCAGTGGTAATACTAGAAGGCAGAGTGCTTTGGGCCACGGCCAAGACTCATAAAGTAGCTGTGTTCAAGAATCATCATACTTAACTAGGAGAATCAATAACACTATCTGGATTCAGAGTTCCTATAGAAGCCAATCATTCTGAATTTCAAAGGATAGAGTGAGATGCCAAAACTGTTCAGAGGCAAAAAGCTAAAAGCCCCGGTCATCTAATTAATACTGATCTTCATAGATGTTTTTGGAATACATTGCATATTCTCTTCTCTTTATCTTATTTGATTTTCAGTTGCTTGGGGACAAGCAACAATTTAAGTTTGGTGTTGTGATGAGCGGATAATTTATACGTTTTTTGGCATTGTTTTTCGTATGTTTTTAGTATGTTTTAGTTAGATTTTATTATATTTTTATTAGTTTTTAGTTAAAATTCACTTTTCTGGACTTTACTATAAGTTTGTGTATTTTTCTGTGATTTCAGGTATTTTCTGGCTGGAATTGAGGGACCTGAGCAAAAATCTGATTCAGAGACTGAAAAGGACTGCAGATGCTGTTGGATTCTGACCTCCCTGCACTCGAAGTGGATTTTCTGGAGCTACAGAAGCCCAATTGGCGCGATCTCAACGGCGTTGGAAAGTAGACATCCTGGGCTTTCCAGAAATATATAATAGTTCATACTTTGTTTGAGATATGATGGCCCAAACTGGCGTTCTAAATCAGCTCAAAACTGCCCGGCGTTAAACGCCGGAACTTGCACAAGAATGGGAGTTAAACGCCCAAACTGGCACAAAAGCTGGCGTTTAACTCCAAGAAAAGTCTCTACACATAAAAGCTTCAATGCTCAGCCCAAGCACACACCAAGTGGGCCCAGAAGTGGATTTTTATGTCATTTACTCATTTCTGTAAACCCTAGGCTACTAGTTCTCTACAAATAGGACCTTTTGCTATTGTATTTTCATCTTTAGATCTTTGGATCTTTGGATCTTTGGATCTTTGATCATCTTTAGATCTTTGAATCTTTTGATCACGTTTTGGGGGCTGGCCTCACGGCCATGCCTAGACCTTGTTCTTATGTATTTTCAACGGTGGAGTTTCTTCACACCATAGATTAAGGTGTGGAGCTCTGCTGTACCTCGAGTATTAATGCAATTACTATTGTTCTTCTATTCAATTCAGCTTATTCTTATTCTAAGATATTCATTCGCACCCAAGAACTTGATGAATGTGATGATTATGTGACGCTCATCATCATTCTCACTTATGAACGTGTGCCTGACAACCACCTCCGTTCTACAAGCAAACAAGGCTTGAATGTTTATCTCTTGGATTCCTTAATCAGAATCTTCGTGGTATAAGCTAGAATTGATGGCGGCATTCAAGAGAATCCGGAAAGTCTAAACCTTGTCTGTGGTATTCTGAGTAGGATTCAATGATTGAATGACTGTGACGAGCTTCAAACTCCTGAAGGCTGGGCGTTAGTGACAGACGCAAAAGAATCATTGGATTCTATTCCAACCTGATTGAGAACCGACAGATGATTAGCCGTGCCGTGACAGGGTGCGTTGAACATTTTCACTGAGAGGGCGGGATTGTAGCCACTGACAACGGTGATGCCCAATATACAGCTTGCCATGGAAAGGAGTAAGAAGGATTGGATGAAGACAACAGGAAAGAAGAGAGACGTAAGGGACAAAGCATCTCCATACGCTTGTCTGAAATTCTCACCAATGAATTACATAAGTATCTCTATCTTTATTTTATGCTTTATTCATATATCATCCATAACCATTTGAATTTGCCTGATTAAGATTTACAAGGTGACCATAGCTTGCTTCATACCAACAATCTCCGTGGGATCGACCCTTACTCGCGTAAGGTTTATTACTTGGACGACCCAGTGCACTTGCTGGTTAGTTGTGCGAAGTTGTGAAATTATGTTTAGACCATGGTATTGAGCACCAAGTTTTTGGAGCCATTACCAGGGATTGTTTGAGTTGTGATAAAAAGTAGAGATCACAATTTCGTGCACCAATTATCTTATTGCTTAGATTAGGTAATTTCCTTTTCTTTATAGGTGTAGTTTATTTTATCTGAGTCTTTTATTTTCTTTTCAAAAAGCTTTCCAAAATATTTTCTTTTCTTTATTTATCTTGATCTTTTTATTTGATTCTTTTAATTTTGTTCTTGTTCTTGCTTAAAGTTTGAATTTTTTTATTGTTTTCTTTCAAAAACTTTTCAAAACTTTTTCCGTGTTTGGCTATGTATTTTCTTTTGATTTTTCTTACTCTGAGTCTTACCTATTTCTTGTTTTCTTTTTCAAAATTTTTTTCAAAAATCTTTTCTTTTCTTTATTAATCTTTATCTTTTGTTTGAGTCTTTAGTTCTTGTTCTTGGTAAAAGTTTCGAATTTCTTGGTGTCCTTTTCCAAAAATTTCAAAAAAAAGTGTTTTTTGTTTGAGTCTTGTGTCAATCCTTAAGTTTGGTGTCTTTTTATGTTTTTTCTTTTCAAAATTCCGAAAATTATATGCTTTGGTTTTCAAAATTTTTAAATTTGGTGTCTTTTGCATGTTCTTGTTTTCTTTGAATTCTTTGAGTTTTGTTCTTGGTGTTTTTCTTGATCTTCGAAGTGTTCTTGTTTTTCTTCTTGTTTTGATCTTAAAATTTTTAAGTTTGGTGTCTCTTTGTGTTTTTCTTCTTAATTTTCGAAATTTATGTGTTTTAGATCTAAAAATTTTAACTTTGGTGTCTTTTTGTTGTTTTTCTCTTTCTTCATTAAGTCAAAAAATAAAAAATATATAAAAAAGTATTTTCGAAAATTCTAATATATTTTTCAAAATTTAATTTCAAAATCATTATCTTATTTTATCTTAGTTTTAAATTTCAAAATCAAATCTTTTCAAAAATCATATCTTTTTCAAAATCTTATCTTATTTCAAATTCAAAATTTAAAATTCAATTTAAAAATTCAAAATTCAAATTTCAAAATTCAATTTCAAATTTCAAATTTCAAAATCAAATCTTCTTTAAAAATCAAATTTCAAATCTTATCTTCTTCAACTTCTTTTCAAATCTTTTCTTTTAAAGTTTGATTCTTTCTTATCTTATCTTTCTTTTAAAATTTCAAATTTTAAAATATAAAATTCAAATTTCAAATTTTAAAGTTCAAATCTTTTTTAGAAACTAACTTTTTTATTTTGATTTCAAATCTTTTTAATTTAAAACTTATCTTTTCTTAACTTCCTTATCTTATCTTTCTTACCTAATTTATCTTGTCTATAATTTAAAATCTTTTCTATCTTATCTTCTTTTAAATTTCAAAAATCAAATCTTTTTCAAATCTTTTTAGTTTCTTATCTTATCTTTTCTAATCTCAAATTTTAAATTCAAATCTTCTCTAATCTTCTATCTTATCTTAAATTCAAATCTTTCTTAATTAGTTAGTTGTTTTGTCTTCCTTCTTTTTCAAAACTTCCTAACTAATTCCTCTCTCTCCTGTTTTTGAAAATCCTTCTTCTATTTCTCTCTCTTCTTTTTCAAAATTTATTAATTAATTTTCAATTATTTTTAATTAATTAACCTTAGTTTTCAAATTTAATTAATAAATAAAATAAAAACAAAAATATTTTTTATGTTTATCCCACATTCCTTTTCTTCTTCTACCTTTCTTCATCATGAACCCAAATGAGAATGAAGAGTTCAGAAGAATTCTGGGATCTTATACAAATCTCACTATTGACTTCTATGGAAGAAGTATTAGCATACCCCCATCAAAGCAAGTAGCTTTGAACTAAACCCTCAACTCATTACTCTAGTACAACAGAACTGCCAGTACTCTGGACTTCCACAGAAAGAATCTACTGAGTTTCTGGCAGATTTCTTAATGATTGCTGACACAATACACAATGAGGGGGTAGACCAAGATGTCTACAGACTATTGCTTTTTTCTTTTGTTGTGAAGGACTAAGCAAAGAGGTGGTTGGATAACCAACCCAAAGCTAGCTTGAAAACTTGGAAACAATTAGTAGACAAGTTTTTAAATCAGTACTTTCCTCCAAGGAAGATGACCCAGCTAAGACTGGACATCCAACGCTTCAAACAAGGAGATAGTAAATCTCTTTATGATGCTTGGGAGAGGTATAGAAAGATGCTAAGAAAATGTCCCACTGAAATATTTTCAGAATGGGTACAATTAGACATCTTCTACTATGGACTTTTAGACATGGCTAAAATGTCTCTGGACCACTCTGCTGGTGGTTCCATACACATGAGAAAGACCATTGAAGAGGCTCATGAGCTTATTGAGACAGTTGCTACTAATCAGCATCTGTACTAAGCTACTGAGACTTCTATTAAAGGAGAGGTTAATGTAATATCTACTGAACCTAACCTTCCAGAGCAAGATGGCCCATTGACTCAGCAAATGCAAGCCCTTGCCCAGCAACTACTTGAATTGCAAGAGGCTTTGCAAGAAACTCAGGCTTCTAACAGGAATGTAGAAGCCCAACTGAGTCAAACGAGGCAGCAGTTATCTAAGAAAATAACAAAGGAATGCCAGGCTATTCAATTGAGGAGTGGAAAATCCTTAAACACCTAACCTCAGGGCAATAGGAGATCAAGGGAAGAAAAGCTAACAGAGGAACACCAAACTGATGTCCAAGACGTCTCTGAAGGCATTGCATGCCCAAGGAGGAATGTCATTGGCGTTCAACGCCAAGAAGGGGTATCCATCCCTAGCATTGAATGCCCAAAAAGGAATAGTAGCCCTGGCGTTGAACGCCCAAGCAAGGGAGGCCAGTTACATACTGATAACAACCCTCCTAAGCAAGCTAGTAACTCCCCTTTCAAGACACAAGGTACTCGGTCTTCATCAACTAAGATTGATGAGTACAAGGCCAAGATACCATACCCTCAATGACTCCAGAAAGCAGAAAAGGATAGGCAATTTGCCAAATTCTTAGAAGCTTTTAAGAAGCTGGAGATCAAAATTCCCTTTGTAGAGGCTCTTAAATAAATGCCTTCATATAAAGACAGTAGAGACAGTAGCTCTTACTAAGGAGTGCAATGCAGTCATTCAGAGGAACCTTCCTCAGAAACTGCAGAGATGGTGCACGAAATTGTGATCAATACTTTTCACAGCTCAAATAATCCCTAGTAATGGCTCCAGAAACTTGGTGCTCAATACCATGGCATAAACACAACTTCGCACAACTAACCAGCAAGTGCACTGGGTCGTCCAAGTAATAAACCTTACGCGAGTAAGGGTCGATCCCACGGAGATTGTTGCTATGAAGCAAGCTATGGTCACCTTGTAAATCTCAGTCAGGCAGACTCAAATGGGTATAGTGATAAACGAATAAAGCATAAAGATAAAGATAGAGATACTTATGTATATCATTGGTGAGAGCTTCAGATAAGCGAATGAAGATGCCTTCCCTTCTGTCTCTTTGCTTTCCTACTGTCTTCATCCAATCCTTCTTACTCCTTTCCATGGCAAGCTCGTGTAGGGTTTCACCGTTGTCAGTGGCTACCTCCCATCCTCTCAGTGAAAATGTTCCCATGCTCTGTCACAGCATATGGCTAATCAGCTGTCGGTTCTCGGTCAGGCCGGAATAAAATCCATCGATCCTTTTGCGTCTGTCACTAACGCCCCGCCTGCTAGGAGTTTGAAGCACGTCACAGTCATTCAATCATTGAATCCTACTCAGAATACCACAGACAAGGTTAGACCTTCCGGATTCTCTTGAATGCCGCCATCAGTTCTCGCCTATACCACGAAGACTCTGATCTCACGGAATGGCTGGCTCGTTTGTCAAGCGAGCACTCGGTTGTCAGGCGATCAACCATGCATCGTGTTATCAGGAATCCAAGAGATATTCACTAAGCCTCATATGCTTGTAGAACAAGAGTGGTTGTCAGTCACTTTGTTCATGAGTGAGAATGATGATGAGTGTCACGGATCATCACCTTCATCAAGTTGAAGAACAAGTGATATCTTGGACAAAGAACAAGCGGAATTGAATAGAAGAACAATAGTAATTGCATTAATACTCGAGGTACAGCAGAGCTCCACACCTTAATCTATGGTGTGTAGAAACTCCACCGTTGAAAATACATAAGAACAAGGTCTAGGCATGGCCGAATGGCCAGCCTCCCAAATGATCTAAGATAGCATGAAACTCAAAGATAGCTACCCAGATGTCAAATACAATAGTAAAAGGTCCTACTTATAGAAAACTAGTAGCCTAAGGTGTACAAAGATGGGTAAATGACATAAAAATCCACTTCCGGGCCCACTTGGTGTGTGCTTGGGCTGAGCAATGAACCATTTTCGTGTAGAGACTCTCCTTGGAGTTAAACGCCAGCTTTTATGCCAGTTTGGGCGTTTAACTCCCATTTAGGTGCCAGTTCCGGCGTTTAACGCTGGAATTTCTGTAGGTGACTTTGAACGCCGGTTTGGGCCATCAAATCTTAGGCAAAGTATGGACTATCATATATTGCTGGAAAGTCCAGGATGTCTACTTTCCAACGCCGTTGAGAGCGCGCCAATTGGGCTTCTGTAGCTCCAGAAAATCCACTTCGAGTGCAGGGAGGTTAGAATCCAACAGCATCTGCAGTCCTTTTGAGTCTCTGGATCAGATTTTTGCTCAGGTCCCTCAATTTCAGCCAGAAAATACCTGAAATCACAGAAAAACACACAAACTCATAGTAAAGTCCAGAAAAGTGAATTTTAACTAAAAACTAATAAAAATATACTAAAAACTAACTAGATCATACTAAAAACATACTAAAAACAATGCCAAAAAGCGTACAAATTATCCGCTCATCACAACACCAAACTTAAATTGTTGCTTGTCCCCAAGCAATTGAAGATCAAATAGGATAAAAAGAAGAGAATATGCAATGAACTCCAAAAACATCTATGAAGATCAGTATTAATTAGATGAGCGGGGCTTTTAGCTTTTTGCCTCTGAATAGTTTTGGCATCTCACTTTATCCTTTGGAACTCAGAATGATTGGCTTCTTTAGGAACTCAGAATCCAGATAGTGTTATTGATTCTCCTAGTTAAGTATGATGATTCTTGAACACAGCTACTTATTGAGTCTTGGCTGTGGCCCAAAGCACTTTGTCTTCCAGTATTACCACCGGATACATACATGCCACAGACACATAATTGGGTGAACCTTTTTCAGATTGTGACTCAGCTTTGCTAAAGTCCCCAATTAGAGGTGTCCAGGGTTCTTAAGCACACTCTTTTTGCCTTGGATCACAACTTTATTTCTTTCTTTTTCTTTCTTTTTCTTTTTTTTTTCGCCTCCCTTTTTTTTCGTTTTTCTCTTTTCTTTTCTTTTTTTTTGTGTTCACTGCTTTTTCTTGCTTCAAGAATCATTTATATGATTTTTCAGATCCTCAGTAACATGTCTCCTTTTTCATCATTCTTTCAAGAGCCAACATTCATGAACCACAAATTCAAAAGACATATGCACTGTTCAAGCATACATTCAGAGAACAAAAGTGTTGCCACCACATCAAAATAATTAAACTATTATAAAATTCAAAATTCATGCAATTCTTTTCTTTTTCAATTAAGAACAATTCTTAAGAAAGGTGATGGATTCATAGGACATTCATAACTTTAAGGCATAGACACTAAGACACTAATGATCATAAGACACAAACATGGATAATATAAAGCACTAAATTTCGAAAAACAGAAAATTAAAGAACAAGGAGATTAAAGAACGGGTCCACCTTAGTGATGGCGGCTTGTTCTTCCTCTTGAAGGTCTTATGGAGTGCTTGAGCTCCTCAATGTCTCTTCCTTGTCTTTGTTGCTCCTCTCTCATGATTCTTTGATCTTCTCTAATTTCATGGAGGAGAATGGAGTGTTCTTGGTGCTCCACCCTTAGTTGTCCCATGTTGGAACTCAATTCTCCTAGGGAGGTGTTTAGTTGCTCCCAATAGCCTTGTGGAGGAAAGTGCATCCCTTGAGGTATCTCAGGGATCTCATGATGAGAGGGGTCTCTTGTTTGCTCCATCCTTTTCTTAGTAATGGGCTTGTCCTCATCAATGGGGATATCTCCTTCTATGTCAACTCCAACTGAATAACAGAGGTGACAAATGAGATGAGGAAAGGCTAACCTTGCCAAGGTGGAAGACTTGTCCGCCACCTTGTAGAGTTCTTGGGCTATAACCTCATGAACTTCCACTTCTTCTCCAATCATGATGCTATGAATCATGATGGCCCGGTCTAGAGTAACTTCGGACCGGTTGCTAGTGGGAATGATTGAGCGTTGGATAAACTCCAACCATCCTCTAGCCACGGGCTTGAGGTCATGCCTTCTCAATTGAACCGGCTTCCCTCTTGAATCTCTCTTCCATTGTGCGCCCTCTTCACATATGACTGTGAGGACTTGGTCAACCTTGATCAAAGTTGACCCTTCTAGTGTAAGGATGTTCATCTCCTTGCATCATGGGCAAGTTGAATGCTAACCTTACATTTTCCGGACTAAAATCCAAGTATTTCCCCCGAACCATAGTAATATAATTCTTTGGATCCGAGTTCACACTTTGATCATGGTTCTTGGTGATCCATGCATTGGCATAGAATTCTTGAACCATCAAGATTCCGACTTGTTGAATGGGGTTGGTAAGCACTTCCCAACCTCTTCTTCGGATCTCATGGCGGATCTCCGGATATTCACCCTTTTTGAGTGAAAAGGGGACCTCGGGGATCACCTTCTTCAAGGCCACAACTTCATAGAAGTGGTCTTGATGCACCCTTGAGATGAATCTATCCATCTCCCATGACTCGGAGGTGGAAGCTTTTGCCTTCCCTTTCCTCTTTCTAGAGGTTTCTCCGGCCTTGGATGCCATAAACGGTTATGGAAAAACGAAAAAGCAACGCTTTTACCACACCAAACTTAAAAGGTTTGCTCGTCCTCGAGCAAAAGAAGGAAGAAGAGAGTAGAAGAAGAAGAAATGAGGAAGAAGGGAGTGGCTTATGTATTCGGCCAAGGAGGGGGAAAAGTGGTGTTTAGGTTGTGTGAAAATGAAGGAGTGAAGAAGGTTATTTATAGGAGAGGGGGGATGGGGTTCGGCCATTATGGGTGGGTTTGGGAGGGAAAGTGGCTTGAATTTGAAGGGTGAGGTTGGTGGGGTTTTATGAAGGATGGATGTGAGTGGTGAAGAGAAAGATGGGAGTTGATAGGTGAAGGGTTTTTGGGGAAGAGGTATTGAGGTGATTGGTGAATGGGTGAAGAAGAGAGAGGGTGGTGGGGTTGGTGGTGATCCTGTGGGGTCCACAGATCATGTGGTGTCAAGGAAAAGTCATCCCTGCACCAAATGGCATCAAAAATCACGTTTTGAGCCATTTCTGGCGTTAAACGCCGGGCTGGTGCCCATTCCTGGCGTTTAACGCCAGGTTCTTGCCCTTTTCTGGCGTTTAACGCCAGTCTGGTGCCCCTTTCTGGCGTTAAACGCCCAGAATGGTGCCAGACTGGGCGTTAAACGCCCAACTGCTAGACTCACTGGCGTTTAAACGCCAGTGAATTCTTCCTCCAGGGTGTGCTGTTTTTCTTCTTGTTTTTTATTCTGTTTTTGCTTTTTCAATGGATTTTGTGACTTCTTATGATCATCAACCTACAAAAAACATAAAATAACAAAAGAAAATAGATAAAATATAATCATTGGGTTGCCTCCCAACAAGCGCTTCTTTAATGTCAATAGCTTGACAGAGGGCTCTCATGGAGCCTCACAGATACTCAGAGCAATGTTGGAACCTCCCAACACCAAACTTAGAGTTTGAATGTGGGGGTTCAACACCAAACTTAGAGTTTGGTTGTGGCCTCCCAACACCAAACTTAGAGTTTGACTGTGGGGGCTCTGTTTGACTCTGAATTGAGAGAAGCTCTTCATGCTTCCTCTCCATGGTGATAGAGGGATATCCTTGAGCCTTAAACACATAGAATTTTTCATTCACTTGAATGATCAGTTCACCTCCATCAACATCAATCACAGCCTTTGCTGTGGCTAGGAAGGGTCTGCCAAGGATGATAGATTCATCCATGCACTTCCCAGTCTCTAGGACTATGAAATCAGTAGGGATGTAATGGTCTTAAACTTTTACCAGAACATTCTCTACAAGTCCATGAGCTTGTTTTCTTGAGTTGTCTGCCATCTCTAGTGAGATTCTTGCAGCTTGTACCTCAAAGATCCCTAGCTTCTCCATTACAGAGAGAGGCATGAGGTTCACACTTGACCCTAAGTCACACAGGGCCTTCTTGAAGGTCATGGTGCCTATGGTACAAGGTATGGAAAACTTCCCAGGATCTTGTCTCTTTTGAGGTAATTTCTGCCTAGACAAGTCATCCAGTTCTTTGGTGAGCAAAGGAGGTTCAGTCTCCTAAGTCTCATTTCCAAATAACTTGTCATTTAGCTTCATGATTGCTCCAAGGTATTTAGCAACTTGCTCTTCAGTGACATACTCATCCTCTTCAGAGGAGGAATACTCATCACAGCTCATGAAAGGCAGAAGTAAGTCCAATGGAATCTCTATGGTCTCATTTTGAGCCTTAGATTCCCATAGTTCCTCATTGGGGAACGCATTGGAGGTCAGTGCACGCCCATTGAGATGTTTCTCAGTGGCGTTCACTTCCTCTTCCTCCTCTCCAAATTCGGCCATGTTGATGGCCTTGCACTCTCCTTTTGGATTTTCTTCTGTATTACTTGGGAGAGTACTAGGAGGGAGTTCAGTAACTTTCTTGCTCAGCTGTCCCACTTGTGCCTCCAAATTCCTAATGGAGGACCTTATTTCAGTCATGAAACTTTGAGTGGTTTTGATTAGATCAGAGACCATGGTTGCTAAGTCAGAGGGGTTCTGCTTAGAGTTCTCTGTCTGTTGCTGAGAAGATAATGGAAAAGGTTTGCCATTGCTAAACCTGTTTCTTCCACCATTGTTGTTGTTGAAACCTTGTTGAGGTCTCTCTTGATTCTTCCATGAAAAATTTGGGTGATTTCTCCATGAAGAATTATAGGTGTTTCCATAGGGTTCTCCTAGGTAATTCACCTCTTCCATTGAAGGATTCTCAGGATCATAAGCTTTTTCTTCAGATGAAGCTTCCTTAGTACTGTTTGGTGCATTTTGCATTCCAGACAGACTTTGAGAAATCAAATTGACTTGTTGAGTCAATATCTTGTTCTGAGCCAGTATGGCATTCAGAGTGTCAATCTCAAGAACTCCTTTCTTCTGACTAGTCCCATTGTTCACAGGATTCCTTTCAGAAGTGTACATGAATTGGTTATTTGCAACCATTTCAATGAGCTCTTGAGCCTCTGTAGGCGTCTTCTTCAGATGAAGAGATCCTCCAGCAGAGCTATCCAACGACATCTTGGATAGTTCAGAGAGACCATCATAGAAAATACCTATGATGCTCCATTCAGAAAGCATGTCTGAGGGACACTTTCTGATTAATTGTTTGTATCTTTCCCAAGCTTCATAGAGGGATTCTCCATCCTTCTGTTTGAAGGTTTGGACTTCCACTCTAAGCTTACTCCATTTTTGAGGTGGAAAGAATTTTGCCAAGAAGGCATTGACTAGCTTTTCCCAAGAGTCCAGGCTGTCTTTAGGTTGTGAGTCCAACCATATTCTAGCTCTGTCTCTTACAGCAAAAGGGAATAGCATCAGTCTGTAGACCTCAGGGTCAACCCCATTAGTCTTGACTGTGTCACAGATTTGCAAGAACTCAGCTAAAAACTGGTGAGGATCTTCCATTGGAAGTCCATGGAACTTGCAATTCTGTTGCATTAGAGAAACTAACTGAGGCTTAAGCTCAAAGTTGTTTGCTCCAATGGCAGGGATAGAGATGCTTCTCCCATAGAAGTCGGGAGTAGGTGCAGTAAAGTCACCCAACACCTTCCTTGCATTGTTGGCATTGTTGTTGTTTTCGGCTGCCATAGGTTCTTCTTCTTTGAAGAATTCGGTCAGGTCCTCAACAGAGAGTTGTGCCTTAGCTTCTCTTAGCTTTCGCTTCAAGGTCCTTTCAGGTTCAGGGTCAGCTTCAACAAGAATGCCTTTGTCTTTGTTCCTGCTCATATGAAAGAGAAGAGAACAAGAAAATGTGGAATCCTCTATGTCACAGTATAGAGATTCCTTGAGGCGTCAGAGGAAAAGAAAAATAGAAGAAAGAAGAAGAAGAAGAATTCGAACTTTAATTAGATGGAGTTCGGATTGTGCATTAAGAAGGAGTAGTACTCCATAAATAGAAGGATGTGGGAAGAGAGGAAGAAGATTTTCGAAAATTCAATTAAAAGATTTTGAAAACATTTTGAAAAACACTTAATTGATTTTCGAAAATAAAAGTGGGAAAGAAATCAAGTGATTTTTGAAAAAGATTTTGAAATTAGAAATTAAAAAGATTTGATTGAAAACTATTTTGAAAAAGATGTGGTTAAGAAGATATGATTGAAAAGATTTGATTTGAAAACAAATAAAAAAAAATATGATTTGAAAACAATTTTAAAAGATATGATTTTAAAAATTAATGACTTGCCTAACAAGAAAAGATATGATTCAAACATTAAACCTTTCTCAACAGAAAAGGCAACAAACTTGAGATGTTCAATCAAATCATTAATTGTTAGTAAGTATCTTTGAAAAAGGAAAGGAATTGATTTTGAAAACATTTGATTGAAAAGATATGATTTGAAAAAGATTTGATTTTGAAAAACTTTGAAAACTTGAAAAAAAATTGATTTTGAAAACAAAATCTTCCCCTTAGTGCCATCCTGGCGTTAAACGCCCAGAATGGTATCCATTCTGGCGTTTAACTCCCAAAATGCTACCCTTTTGGGCGTTAAACGCCCAACCAGGTACCCTGGCTGGCGTTTAAACGCCAGTCTGTCCTTCTTCACTGGGCGTTTTGTACGCCCAGCTTTTTCTGTATAATTCCTCTGCAGTATGTTCTGAATCTTCAATTCTTTGTATTATTGACTTGAAAAGACACAAATTAAAAATATTTTTGGATTTTTAATAATCAAAATGCAACAAGAATCAAATAACAATGCATGCAAGACACCAAACTTAGCAGTTTGTATACTACTGACACTATATGAGACACATAAACACTCAAGTCAAAAGAATTCAAAGATCAGAGTAAGAAATCATCAAGAATTACTTGAAGATCCTTAAGACACATGAATGAATGTATGCAATTGACACCAAACTTAAGATGAGACACTAGACTCAAGCAAGAAACATCAAATATTTTTTGTTTTTATGATTTTGTGAAATTTTTTTGTGATTTTCGAAAATTAAATGGAAAAAGATATCAAAATTCTTAATGAGAATTCCAGGAATCAGTGCAATGCTAGTCTAAGACTCCGGTCCAGGAATTAGACATGGCTTCACAGCCAGCCAAGCTTTCAAAGAAAGCTTCGGTCCAAAACACTAGACATGGCCAAAGGCCAGCCAAGCCTTAGCAGATCACTGCTCCAAAAGCAAGATTGATAAAAAATCAACAAGCTTCTGTGATGATAAGTTGAAACCTCGGTCCAATGAGATTTAGACATGGCTTCTCAGCCAGCCAGATTTCAACAAATCATCATGAAACTCTAGAATTCATCTTCAAGAATTTCGAAAAATAAATACCTAATCTAAGCAACAAGATGAACCGTCAGTTGTCCATACACAAACAATCCCCGGCAACGGCGCCAAAAACTTGGTGCACGAAATTGTGATCAATACTTTTCACAGCTCAAATAATCCCTAGTAATGGCTCCAGAAACTTGGTGCTCAATACCATGGCATAAACACAACTTCGCACAACTAACCAGCAAGTGCACTGGGTCGTCCAAGTAATAAACCTTACGCGAGTAAGGGTCGATCCCACGGAGATTGTTGCTATGAAGCAAGCTATGGTCACCTTGTAAATCTCAGTCAGGCAGACTCAAATGGGTATAGTGATAAACGAATAAAGCATAAAGATAAAGATAGAGATACTTATGTATATCATTGGTGAGAGCTTCAGATAAGCGAATGAAGATGCCTTCCCTTCTGTCTCTTTGCTTTCCTACTGTCTTCATCCAATCCTTCTTACTCCTTTCCATGGCAAGCTCGTGTAGGGTTTCACCGTTGTCAGTGGCTACCTCCCATCCTCTCAGTGAAAATGTTCCCATGCTCTGTCACAGCATATGGCTAATCAGCTGTCGGTTCTCGGTCAGGCCGGAATAAAATCCATCGATCCTTTTGCGTCTGTCACTAACGCCCCGCCTGCTAGGAGTTTGAAGCACGTCACAGTCATTCAATCATTGAATCCTACTCAGAATACCACAGACAAGGTTAGACCTTCCGGATTCTCTTGAATGCCGCCATCAGTTCTCGCCTATACCACGAAGACTCTGATCTCACGGAATGGCTGGCTCGTTTGTCAGGCGAGCACTCGGTTGTCAGGCGATCAACCATGCATCGTGTTATCAGGAATCCAAGAGATATTCACTAAGCCTCATATGCTTGTAGAACAAGAGTGGTTGTCAGTCACTTTGTTCATGAGTGAGAATGATGATGAGTGTCACGGATCATCACCTTCATCAAGTTGAAGAACAAGTGATATCTTGGACAAAGAACAAGCGGAATTGAATAGAAGAACAATAGTAATTGCATTAATACTCGAGGTACAGCAGAGCTCCACACCTTAATCTATGGTGTGTAGAAACTCCACCGTTGAAAATACATAAGAACAAGGTCTAGGCATGGCCGAATGGCCAGCCTCCCAAATGATCTAAGATAGCATGAAACTCAAAGATAGCTACCCAGATGTCAAATACAATAGTAAAAGGTCCTACTTATAGAAAACTAGTAGCCTAAGGTGTACAAAGATGGGTAAATGACATAAAAATCCACTTCCGGGCCCACTTGGTGTGTGCTTGGGCTGAGCAATGAAGCATTTTCGTGTAGAGACTCTCCTTGGAGTTAAACGCCAGCTTTTATGCCAGTTTGGGCGTTTAACTCCCATTTAGGTGCCAGTTCCGACGTTTAACGCTGGAATTTCTATAGGTGACTTTGAACGCCGGTTTGGGCCATCAAATCTTGGGCAAAGTATAGACTATCATATATTGCGGGAAAGCCCAGGATGTCTACTTTCCAACGCCGTTGAGAGCGCGCCAATTGGGCTTCTGTAGCTCCAGAAAATCCACTTTGAGTGCAGGGAGGTCAGAATCCAACAGCATCTGCAGTCCTTTTGAGTCTCTGGATCAGATTTTTGCTCAGGTCCCTCAATTTCAGCCAGAAAATACCTGAAATCACAGAAAAACACACAAACTCATAGTAAAGTCCAGAAAAGTGAATTTTAACTAAAAACTAATAAAAATATACTAAAAACTAACTAGATCATACTAAAAACATACTAAAAACAATGCCAAAAAGCGTACAAATTATCCGCTCATCAAGAGACAGCCTAACACTCTTCTCATAGACACAGAAGTGAATCCAAGAGAAGAGTGTCTGGCCCTCATTAGTACCAAGGAGCCTAAGCCTCAGATGGTACACACTGTTGAGGAACTAAATGAGGAAGAGACTCAAGAAGAGCTTGGGAGCACATTGTTGCATGTAACACCATACCACACAGAGTCTTATGCTTAAGTCATAAAATAGAGGTGGCGAGGTATTACGACCTCTAAAAATAAAATTTAGTATATATGATAGTGTGAAAAATGTTTATAACTAGGAGCCTTTGAAGAAAAAGGGTAAATCAAAACCGTTAAATCGAAAAGCGCAACATTCCAATCGATAACATAAACGAAACAGATAAAGGATAAGCTAATGCGAGGAGATATACAAGAGAGTGCCAAAAATACATATATCAAGACTCAAGACTCGATTTGCGAAGATAACTGGTCCGAGCATAGAAGTATACATACATATATAAAGTAGGAGAACCTAAAAGACAAGTTACAGAACCTGTTTCTCCAAAATAACCTCTAAGAGGAGTTATATACACTACAACAAATATGGCCTTTAGCAACGCCAAATTTTGCAACGCCTTAAAACCGTTCTCTTAAATAGTTTTAGACAACGGTTTTTTGTAGTGTTACTATTGAATTCAATTTTTCATTATTTTATAGCAACAAATTAAAACTGTTTCCTTTGACTATTTTAAAGAACGGTTTTATAACCGTAACAATGATTTATTTTTAGCCAACGGTTTTTTTTTGTTGTTTAAAGTATTGTACAAAAGAAACGCATTAAAACCGTTGCCGAAATGCTACACTTTAAAACCGTTCTATTAGATGGTCTCAAACAACGGTTTTTACAGTGTTGCTGTTGAAGTTCATTTTTTCATTACGCTATAGTAGCAAAATAAAACCGTTCTCTTTGACTATTTTAAAGAACGGTTTTACAACCATTACAACAATTGTTTATGAAACAACCATTATCTAATATTATTTAAATAATAATACAAATTAAACGATACCAATAAAAATAATTTAAGATAATTATATAAATTTAAACTATTTTTTCTATAAATACTGAATTTATAAAATACTCAAAATCTATTGTTATAAATAAATAACAAATATTATTTTCTAAAAAATAAAATTAAAATAAATTTATAATAAATATTATTTATTTTTATTATAAATATATAACAAATATTAATATAAAAAAATAAAATTAAAACAATTTTAGAATAAATATATTATATATCTATTGTTTATTAATTATTTGTCACTAATAGCATAGCAAATAAGCTAAGAAGGCCCTTCAAAATCAAAGACGCACGCTCTTCCTCTTCTCTTTGAAACCAAAGGGCAAAGAACAGCGCTCTTCCTCCCTCCACCGTACCATCAACCCTAACCCACGCCTTCAGAATCCGAGACGTTACCGAACCGCAGCTCACCAGGAAGCCTGAAATCGCACCATCATCGCAAGTCACCAGGAAGCCCTAAATCGCAAATCACCATCGTCGCACATCATCGTCGCTGCATCCTTCTCGAAATCGTCGCTGCCTCCTTCTTCCCGGTGTCACTGAGTCTCTCCTCTTCGCGGCGTCGCTGCTTATCCCCTCTCTGTGGCTTTAGTGCTTCTCCGTTCTCTACGGTGTTCTTGCGTCTTCTGCTTCGCTGCGTCTCCCCTGTTCTGCTTCGCTGCTTCTGCTTCACTAGGTTGTGTTTAGCTGCTTTTGCTTTGCTGCTGCTACTTCACTACATCGGCAGTTTGTAGGTTGTCATCTGTGGTAAGTGTTTTTCTTATCTGATTTGCTGTTGCTTAGTTAGGGCTTGATTGGCTGTTGGGACTTGGGTATTTTTGTTGGATTTAAGAAGAAGAAAGGAAAGTGGTAATGTTTGTGAACATAAGCAAGATGAGTGTTGAATATTGATTGAGTTTCTGTTCTGGTTTGAATTTGGACTACATAATTGTGAACTGAGAATTTTATTTTTTATCCTTTTCTACTTCCCTGGTGTATCCCATTTATTAAAGTTGCAGCCATTCCTTGTGCATAGTTTAGTTAAAACACAACAAGCTAGCACCCTGTAAGCACTTATTTTACATTAGCTTTTAAAAATTCATATGTAGGTGTGGGGATAACACTCATTTAAAAAAGGTACACAAATAGCAGACCTATTTTTTTATCGCCCTTGATGATTTTCATAATAATTCAAATAAGTTAATAAGTTAATTCAACGTTATTAGCAATCTCCCATTCCCTTTGGAATATTCTAAATTTGTCTTATACACATGTATGATATAATATTAATAATTCATTAATAATTTATAAGTGAAGAATATAGTATGAAAATAAAGTCCTTTTCTTTGTTGGGGAAATGTAAACAAAGACTGAACAATGGGGCATAAGTTTCTGGAAACAGTGGGTTCTTGAGAGGAATTATAAATATAAATGTGAAGGAAGCAAAGAAGAAAATGCAATAAGTGATGAATGTGTTGCTTTGCACAGTTGAGCAATAAAACAGGGTTTGCAACATAGCAATGTATAAAGCTGAATATGCTATTGCTGAGTTGTTTTCCTCTATTGAGTCTTTAATTAGAATTGTCTTCTCTTGATTTGGTAATTATCCTTTTGCCCACTTTTGTAAAATATTTTATTTCTTCCTTTAACTTACTCACTTTTTAGTTCTTCCTCTTGTCTCAAAAATTGGTGGAGGAATCTATTAAAGAAACTGCCTAAATTCACATACATTTTATGAGATAAATTTTAAAGCTTTTACCACATGTGTTAATCAATTAATTCAGTCAATAGCAAATTTTTAATATAAGAGGATATTCTTTCAGAACACAACTAGATTACTGGTCCCACATTTAAAGCAGTTTGGCCTTTGGTACAAATCCACTATTGTTGTGTTAGGAGCTTAGCTATGTTTTTTGTTTTAATTTTTTAACCCAATTTTGGCTAGTTGGGTATTTTTTGATTTATCAGTTATATATCACTTTTGAAAATAAGATTTCTAAAAACTGGTTTTAAAAGTGAATTTTTTGTTAAAAAATTTGGTTATGAATTACTTATATTTTTATTCTTTAGTATAATCAGAAGGACCCCTTTGATCAAGCGAATAATTTGTTTGTGCCAAAGGATAATTGTAAAGTTCAAAAACGCCACTGTTCCCCTATTTCTGCGCTCATCCTCCACCGTGCGCCACCAGTAGCTGCCTCTGGGTCAAAACTGCTCTGCCTCCATTTTCCCTCCCCTTGCCATTTTCTGTTTTTGCTTCTTCTGTAGGTTCTCAATATTTTTCCCTGTTTACATTTTCTTAGTTTAATTAGTTTGTTCAGTTTTTGTTAAATTAGTCAGTTTAGTTATGCATGCTTAGTGGATTATAGGTGGTTAGGAAGTTATATCTGATTTGTAGTGGATTTAGGTTAAACTTTTTGGTTGCTGCTGATGCCTAGAATGAACGGTTCAAATTGTAGAGTGCTATTTTATCCTTGTTAATGGCTGATTTCATGCCTTGTTTTGATTGAGCAATGATGGTGATGGCCTTATTATGCTAATTTTTATATTGTTGCTGATTGCCATTTTCGCTTGCTGCCGTTTGATTTTAGTGTTGATTAGTGCTGATTTGATTTTAGTGAGTTCATATGGGTTGATTTTGCTGTTTGTTTAAATTTAGAAATGTCCTATTTACTGCTAAAAGGCTGCCAAAATTTCTAAAAATTTGTGTTAATTGAATTCCAATTTGTGAATTAAATTTGGTAATTTGTTACTTTAGTTTTGTTTCGTGACCGAATTCAACTCAAAAGGTTACTTTAATTTGTTCTTTTTTTTCAATTAAATATCTTATAAATTAAATCAATAAGAGAGATGGTATGTAATTAGTATCTTTGTATAGAGACAACATTGAAGAAAACACCTCCTTCTTTCCCTTTCTCCTCTTTTCTTCTTCTTCCATTTTTGCCATCCCCTGTCTTCGCAAGCAGAACAAAAATGCCACTGTTCCCCTATTTCTGCGCTCATCCTCCACCGTGCACCACTAGTAGCCGCCTCTGGGTCGACACTGCTCTGCTTCCATTCTCCCTCCCCTTGCCATTTTCTGTTTCTGCTTCTTCTGCAGGTTCTCAATTTTTTTCCCTGTTTACATTTTCTTAGTTTAATTAGTTTGTTCATTTTTTGTTAAATTAGTCAGTTTAGTTATGCATGCTTAGTGGATTATAGGTGGTTAGGAAGTTATATCTGATTTGTAGTGGATTTAGGTTAAATTTTTTGGTTGCTGCTGATGCCTAGAATGAACGGTTCAAATTGTAGAGTGCTATTTTATCCTTGTTAATGGCTGATTTCATGCCTTGTTTTGATTGAGCAATGATGGTGATGGCCTTATTATGCTAATTTTTATATTGCTGTTGATTGCTATTTTCGCTTGCTGCCATTTGATTTTAGTGCTGATTAGTGCTGATTTGATTTTAGTGAGTTCATATGGGTTGATTTTGCTGTTTGTTTAAATTCAGAAATGTCCTATTTACTGCCAGAATGTTGCCAAAATTTCTAAAAATTTGTGTTAATTGAATTCCAATTTGTGAATTCAATTTGGTAATTTGTTACTTTAGTTTTGTTTCGTGACCAAATTCAACTCAATAGGTTACTTTAATTTGTTCTTTTTTTTCAATTAAATATCTTATAAATTAAATCAATAAGAGGGATGGTATATAATTAGTATCTTTGTATAGAGACAACAGTGAAGAAAACACGAGGACCTACACAATGCTTGAAGATTCATGCTAGACAGTTGGAAAATAGAGAAGAAATTACTCTAGATATTGAAGGAGAGGCAACTGTTCCTACTGATGAAGTTGTAAACAACTTGAGCAAATTTTTAGGTACAGTGGCAAGGAATTCAGATTTTTGTCCATTAATTTACACAAATTGGAAGGGGATTAAAGATAAAGAAGCCATTTGGGAATATGTTCAAGTGAGAACTTTAGTCTTGTTTCTTTTAGAAAGTAACTAGAAATGTACACATGTATTTCAACTCTCTTTTGTTATTATATTTTTTTGCAAAATTAGATGATATTGTGGATCTTACAACAATTTTTATAAGTTAAATTTGATGGGAAATGTTCAATTATTTTTCTTTAGTGACTTGATTCAAATAGTTTAGATTATTTATTGACACTAAATAATTAAAAAAACTGAAATTAATTTCATTCACGAGAAAACTATTGTAAATAAAAAATTATATATTACAAAAAAATCATTGTCAATAGTTAAAATCATTGCCAAAACACGACTCCAATGGTAACGCTTTAAAACCGTTGTCCTAGATGACTATAAACTGGCAATGGTTTTAAAACGGTTGCCGAAACTTGGCACCAACGGTAATGGTTTAAAATCGTTGGTTATGTGAATAATAAAATCACAACAGTTTAAAACCGTTGCCTATCCAGTTACGGTATTAAACCGTTGTCATATTAATAGGAACAGTTCTAAACCGTTGCATACTGAGTAACGGATCAAAACCATTGTTTAAACTTTTCCGTCAAAACTGTTGTCTATGCCACTAATTATGGCAACAGTTTTTCTGTTACCGTTGCCTTAGGTAAAAAACCGTTGCCTTTGAGCATTGGTAACGGCCGCATATACCACAGGTTAAAAACCGTTGCCAAAGAGTTGCCTAAATTTTTGGGAACGGTTTTTCAATCTACGGCAAAGATTTTTGACCGTTGTGAAAAGCCTTATTTATTGTAGTGATATATATTAGATATTTGGGCACTGTTAGCATGATGAGAACCTCTCCAGTATGCTAACAGTGCCCAAATATCTAATATGTCATGTCCTGGGAAAGGTGAAGGCAATCCTAGAACTCCCAATTCATAATCAAAGCATATAAATATACTAAACTATGAGAAATGAAAATAGACAACTAACTAAGGATCTTCAATCTAACTAAAACTCTCCGTTCCAAATCCTTAAAACCTCCCAACCACCAACAGTAATTTCATATGCAAACACAATTATATCACACAAGGAAATGCACAAGTAGGAAGCAGATATGGCAGTTAGACAATTAGTAAGTAATATGATGTATATGATGTATGCCTATGATGTATGACTGTCCTAGTGGCTAATGAGTCGCATCTGTTAGTTATAAAGCCAACCCGACAAGTCCTGGTAGCTAACCGTTGGACTATCCCTCTATCGCGCATCCCTAACTCGAGTTATCCATAACATAATCATAATTCACATCCAACACCCTCACTGGTGTATATTCACAGGGCGAGCTCATCTGAAACTTTCACAGAGTCCGGCTACACTTACGACATAAGGTCAGCAGAGTATCGAGTCTCTACTTGAAACACGTAGTAGCTAGCCACTGCTTTCACCCAAGGAAACTCGTATCTTAGATAGGTGGAGTGTAACAATTACAATATCAATAACTCAGCATATATGCATTTATTCTCAGCCATAAATCAATATTCATCTCAGACATCCGGCTTAAATTCATAATTCATAATCAGCCATAAACCATCATTACACACAGCCATTCGGCTCATATCATAGCCATTCGGTTCATATCATAGACAGCACTCCACCATCCTCCTCAACAACTCATAACATCATCATTAGTCATAACTCCTCATTATATCCCCTTTCTTCCTCTACAAGTTACCCATTTTCCTAGCTTCCTCTCAATCACAAGGCATTTTATATTGATTTAAGTTTTAAAAGATGAAAATGGGGGTTTATAAGCTTGAAACAGTGTCTCGGAAGGTTTCAAGCTAGTTGGGAAGGTGAAAGACTTGAAAACAAAGATTTTATAAGAAAATAGGGTCGTGTGCATACGCACAGGGATGTGCGTGCGCACGCTCAGAAGAATTTTCAAGATGTGTGCGTACGCATAGAGGTGTGCGTATGCACAGGTGTAAAATTTTCTAATTCTGTTTGCTCGCACAAGGCGTGCGAACGCCCTCAAAAGATTAGGTTTCCCAACGTGTGCGTGCGCACGAGGCGTGTCAATGCTCCCAGCAACAGCCATATCCTTGTGTGTGCATACGCACAAGGCTATGCATACGCACAAGGCTGTTCGTGCGCACAGGATTAAAAATCCACAGTGTGTGCGTGCGTGCAAGGCTGTGCGTGCGCACACAAACTAGAAATCACAAATTCTGCAGAAGTCACAGATTTCAGATTTCAGACCCCAACTTTCAATAATCATATCTTCTTCCACAAAATTCATGTTTCCATCAAATTTAAACCATTGTAAAGCTTGTGAAATTATCTTCCATTTGAATTAAAAAATATCAAATTCCAAAAATAATAGCTTAAGATATGATCCGTTGAAGTTCATCAAAAATTCATTTATACCAAAGTTCATAAACTTCCAATTTTCCAAAGCATACACTTCCAAATTCATTCAAAACCATCCAAAACCCAACCATTCAACATCAATCATTTCCAGCCTTTCATTAAATCCTCAACCCACCAATTCTAAGGGAGAGAGAGTGCTGAGCTCTCTAATTAGTGGGGCTTGGCTGGACCTTGGACCCAGTATGGGTCCGGTTGTCCCGATTGGACCCGTTCGGCCCAATCTTGGGCTGATTTCTTTAAAATTGGTGTCAAAATTCTCGTTTTAATTTTCTCTAACATATTAAACCATAAAAATCTCATTTCTTATTCTCCAAAATATATTTTAATTTTGGGTTAATTAGTCATTAATTAACCAGGTTTTACATTACACGTCCCTCTTATGGGAAGAAAGCATGAAGTACCGATGCCCCAAAAAGAGACCAAGGATGAGCAATGCTCACAATCCTTAGAAGGCTCTGAAAAGATGCAAATCAATATTCCTTTTATTGAGGTTGTGGAGCAATGATCTCTATCTACTGGAAGAAACCTCTCTGATGCTGAGAGAGGCAAAATAGTGATGAGGTTACAGAAGGATTACATGGTTATCAAGGTCCTTCAACCTCCACTACCCCCAGACAAAGGAGGCACTTCCATGCAGAGTACAATACTGGATCCTTCTCCTCCCTTGGTGAAAACTCATACAGTTTCCCCAGACATCAAACTTAAGTTTGGTGTTGGACAGTCATCACCCACCAAGGAGGAAGGTCCCAAGAGGAAGATGCATAGGGGATGGAGAAGCAATTCAACCCCTACCCTAACAAGTAAGGAGAATCAAGCTCATCGCACTAAAAGAAAGCTTCTTTGGATGAATTTAAATCTGATGGCATTAATCTACTCCTCTTCTCCCATGGAATCATTTCTGTTAACCAACTGGAAGAAGAGGAAGAAAGTCAACAATCAAATGACAAGCTAATGACATTAAAGAATCGCTTGTTGGGAGGCAACCCAACCATGAATAGAGTATTTATGTTCTTATTTCTTTTGTTCATTTTCATTTGAGTTTATTTTAGTTTATTTTAAGAGTTTTCCTTTGCTTTTTATTGTTTGTGATCATGTGCAGTAGTTAGAACAGAAACAGAAACAGTCAGAGCTTGAAACAGAATACCCTGAAGCAGAAACCTTGCTAGTGTTGAACGCCAGACAAGGAGCCAGAGTGGGCGTTCAACGCCCTCTGGGGAGCAACAAGCTGGCAATGAACGCCAGCTGGGGAGTTAGGCTGGGCGTTCAATGCCCAAAAAGGCAGATCTGCGTTGAACGCTGGTGTGGTATTTTACAACCCACACTACTTACCGGCAAGTGCACCGGGTCGTACCAAGTAATACCTTATGTGAGTAAGGGTCGATCCCACGAGGATTGATGGATCAAGCAACAATGATTGATTGATTGGATTATTTAGGCAAGCAGAAATTGGTTTTGAGATGTTCAAGAGGTTTAAGTTCGAATTCAAAATATCAAAAGTATATACAATTAAATAAATTGGGAATAAAATATGGGAAAACAGTTAAGGTTTCAGAGTTATGTATTTTTTTGGATTTACTTTTCTTACTAACTATTTTAATTATGTAGGATTTAATTTATGGCAAACTATATGTGACTAGACCTAATTCCTTAGACCTTCCTAGTCTCCTCTAAAATTCATTAACTGCCAATTTGATGAGCGGATAATTTATACACTTTTTGGCATTATTTTTAGGTAGTTTTTAGTAAGTTCAAGCTACTTTTAGGGATGTTTTCATTAGTTTTTATGTTAAATTCACATTTCTGGACTTTACTATGAGTTTGTGTGTTTTTCTATAATTTTAGGTAATTTCTGGCTGAAATTGAGGGACTTGAGCAAAACTCTGAAAAAAGGTTGACAAAAGGACTGCTGATGCTGTTGGAATCTGACCTCCCTGCACTCAAAATTGATTTTCTGGAGCTACAGAACTCCGAATGTCGCGCTCTCAATGGCGTTGGAAAGTAGACATCCAGAGCTTTCCAGCAATATATAATAGTCCATACTTTATTCGGAAATTGACGACGTAACTTGGCGTTGAACGCCAAGTACATGCTGCTGTCTGGAGTTAAACGCCAGAAACACGTCATGATCCGGAGTTGAACGCCCAAAACACGTTATAACTTGGCGTTCAACTCCAAGAAAAGCCTCAGCTCGTGGATAGATCAAGCTCAGCCAAAGTATACACCAAGTGGGCCCCGGAAGTGGATTTATGCATCAATTACTTACTCATGTAAACCCTAGTAGCTAGTCTAGTATAAATAGGATAAGTTACTATTGTATTAGAGGTCTAATCATTTGACAGTTTAATCTATGACAGTTTAGTCTTTGATCATTCGGTCTTTTGATCATTTAGGGGTCTGGCCATTCGGCCATGCCTGAACCTTTCACTTATGTATTTTCAACGGTGGAGTTTCTGCACACCATAGATTAAGGGTGTGGAGCTCTGCTGTACCTCAAGTTTCAATACAATTACTATTACTTTCTATTCAATTCTCTTTTATTCTTATTCCAAGATATACGTTGCACAATACTTTGATGAATGTGATGATCCGTGACACTCATCATCATTCTCACCTATGAACGCGCGTGACTGACAACCACTTCCGTTCTACCTTAGGCCGGGCGCATATCTCTTAGATTTTCCAACAGAATCTTCGTGGTATAAGCTAGATAGATGGCGGCATTCATGGGGATCCGGAAAGTCTAACCTTGTCTGTGGTATTCCGAGTAGGATCCCGGGAATCCGGAAAGTCTAACCTTGTCTGTGGTATTCCGAGTAGGATTCCGGTATTGAATGACTGTGACGAGCTTCAAACTCCTGAAGGCTGGGCGTGATGACAAACGCAAAAGAATCAAGGGATTCTACTCCAACCTGATTGAGAACCGACAGATGATTAGCCGTGCTGTGACAGAGCATTTGAACCATTTTCACTGAGAGGATGGGATGTAGCTATCAACAAGGGTGATGCCTCCAGACGATTAACCGTGCAGTGACAGCGCATAGGACCATTTTCCTGAGAGGATTAAAAGTAGCCATTGATGATGGTGATGCCCTACATACAGCTTGCCATGGAAAGGAGTAAGAAGGATTGGATGAAAGCAATAAGAAAGTAGAGATTCGAAAGGATTCTAGCATCTCCACACGCCTATCTGAAATTCCCACTATTGATTTACATAAGTATTTCTATCCCTTTTTATTTTCTATTTATTATAAATTTTCAAAACCCATAACCATTTAATCTGCCTAACTGAGATTTACAAGGTGACCATAGCTTGCTTCATACCAATAATCTCTGTGGGATCGACCCTTACTCACGTAAGGTATTACTTGGATGACCCAGTACACTTGCTGGTTAAGTTGAACGGAGTTGTGTCCATACATAGCCAAGAGCCATAATAATGATTCCATACAATAACAAAGAGTACTACATTGATGTGATCACAATTTCGTCCACCAAGTTTTTGGCGCCGTTGCCGGGGATTGTTCGAGTATGGACAACTAACGGTTCATCTTGTTGCTCAGATTAGGTAATTTTCTTTTCAAAAACTTTTTCAAAATTTTTCTTTTCTTTTCGGTTTTCCAAAAATATTTTTGAAAAAAAATTTTTTTTATAAAAATCCAAAAAAATTATAAAATCATAAAAATCAAAAATATTTTATGTTTCTTGTTTGAGTCTTGAGTCAATTTTTAAGTTTGGTGTCAATTGCATGCTTTAAAAATTTTTCTTGCTTTTTTCGAAAATTCCATGCATTCATAGTGTTCTTCATGATCTTCAAGTTGTTCTTGACAAGTCTTCTTGTTTGATCTTGATGTTTTCTTGTTTTGTGTCTTATGTTGTTTTTCATATGCATTTTTTGTTTGTTAGAGTCCATGCATTAAAGATTTCTTAGTTTGGTGTCTTGCATGTTTTCTTTGCATCAAAAATTTTTCAAAAATATGTTCTTGATGTTCATCATGATCTTCAAAGTGTTCTTGGTGTTCATCTTGACATTCATAGTGTTCTTGCATGCATCATGTGTTT
The DNA here is from genome assembly GCF_014773155.1 of Arachis stenosperma. NCBI lineage: Eukaryota > Viridiplantae > Streptophyta > Magnoliopsida > Fabales > Fabaceae > Arachis > Arachis stenosperma. The sequence goes on from NC_080386.1 coordinate 40,463,421, forward strand.
TGATCTAAAATTTTTATGTTTTGGGTCATATTTGTGTTTTTCTCTCTCATCATTAAAAATTCAAAAATAAAAAATATATCTTTTCCTTTTTTCTCTCCAAATTTTTGAAATTTTGGGTTGACTTGGTCAAAAATTTTCAAAATTAGTTGTTTCTTACAAGTCAAGTCAAATTTTCAATTTTAAAAATCTTATCTTTTCAAAATCTTTTTCAAAAATTATATCCTTTTCATTTTTTTCTATTTTTCGAAAATTTCAAAAAAATCTTTTTCAAAATATTTTCAAAATCTTTTTCTTATCTTTATATCATATTTTCAAAAATTCACTAACAATTAATGTGATTGATTCAAAAATTTGAAGTTTGTTACTTTCTTGTTAGTAATTAATTTTAAAATTAAATCTTTTTCAAACATATCTTTTTATCTTTTATCTTATCTTTTTCAAAAATTTTATCTTTTTTTTCAAAATTTGATTTCAAAATATCTTATCTAACTTCTTATCTTCTTATCTTTTCAAATTTGATTTTAATATCTTTTTCAACTAACTCTTTGACTTTGTATTTGTTTCTTATCTTTTTCAAAACCACCTAACTACTTTTCCCTCTTCAATTTTCGAAAATACCTCTCTCTTTTTCAAAAATTCTTTTTAATTGTATTAAATTTTAATTTTAATTAATTTTTGAAAATACTAATCCCTTTTTCAAAATTATTTTCGAAATTCTCCCTCCCTTTTCTTATTCTATTGAATTAATTATTTACTAACACTTCTCTTCACCTCTCTCCATCTAAATATCCGAACCCACTCTTCTTCATTCTTCTTCCCTTTCTTCTCCTACTAACATAAAGAAATCTCTATACTGTGACATAGAGGATTCCTCTTCTTTTCTTATTTTCTTCTCTTTCATATGAGCAGGAACAAGGAAAAAGGCACTCTTGTTGAAATTGATCCAGAACCTGAAAGGACTCTAAAGAGAAAATTAAGAGAAGCTAAGTTACAACAATCTAAAGGTAACCTTTCAGAAATTTTCGAACAAGAGAAGGAGATGGCAGCCGAAAATAATAATAATGCAAGGAGAATGCTTGGTGACTTCACAAAGCCAACGTCCAAGTTTGATGGAAGAAGCATCTCCATTCCTGCCATTGGAGCCAACAACTTTGAGCTGAAACCTCAGCTAGTTGCCTTAATGCAACAAAACTGCAAGTTTTATGGACTTCCATCTGAAGATCCTTATCAGTTTTTAACTGAGTTCTTGCAGATCTGTGAGACTGTAAAGACGAATGGAGTTGATCCTGAAGTCTACAGACTCATGCTTTTCCCTTTTGCTGTAAGAGACAGAGCTAGAATATGGTTGGATTCACAACCTAAGGATAGCCTGGACTCCTGGGATAAGCTGGTCACAGCCTTCTTGGATAAATTCTTTCCTCCTCAAAAGCTGAGCAAGCTGAGAGTGGATGTTCAAATCTTCAAACAAAAAGATGGTGAATCCCTCTATGAAGCTTGGAAAAGATACAAGCAGCTGACCAAAAGATGTCCATCTGACATGTTTTCAGAATGGACCATATTAGATATATTCTATTATGGTCTATCTGAATTTTTGAAAATGTCATTGGACCATTCTGCAGGTGGATCTATTCACCTAAAGAAAATGCCTGAAGAGGCTCAAGAACTCATTGACATGGTTGCAAACAACCAATTCATGTACACTTCTGAGAGGAATTCCGTGAATAATGGGATACCTCAGAAGAAAGGAGTTCTTGAAATTGATGCTCTGAATGCCATATTGGCTCAGAACAAAGTGTTGACTCAACAGGTCAACATGATCTCTCAAAATCTGAATGGATGGCAACATGCATCCAACAGTACTAAAGAGGCAGCTTCTGAAGAAGCTTATGATCCTGAGAACCCTGCCATGGCAGAGGTTAATTACATGGGTGAACCTTATGGAAACACCTATAACTCATCATGGAGAAATCATCCAAATTTCTCATGGAAGGATCAACAAAAGCCTCAACAAGGCTTTAACAATGGTGGACGCAACAGGCTGAGCAATAGCAAGCCTTTTCCATCATCTTCTCAGCAACAGATAGAGAATTCTGAACAAAACACTTCTAATTTAGCCAATCTAGTCTCTGATCTGTCAAAGGCCACTTTCAGTTTCATGAGTGAAACAAGATCCTCCATTAGAAATCTGGAGGCACAAGTGGGCCAGCTGAGTAAGAAAGTCATTGAAACTCCTCCCAGTATTCTCCCAAGCAATATAGAAGAGAATCCAAAAGGAGAGTGCAAGGCCATTGATATAATCAATATGGCCGAATGCACAAGGGAGGAGGAGGACGAAAATCCTAGTGAAGAAGACCTCCTGGGATGTCCCTCAAGCAAGAAGGAGTTTCCTATTAAGGATCCAAAGGAATCTGAGGCTCATATAGAGACCATAGAGATTCCATTAAATCTCCTTCTGCCATTCATGAGCTCTGAAGACTATTCTTCCTCTGAAGAGGATGAAGATGTGACTGGAGAGCAAGTTGCTCAATATTTAGGAGCTATCATGAAGTTGAATGCCAAGTTGTTTGGTAATGAGACTTGGGAAAGTGAACCTCCCTTGCTCATTAGTGAACTGGATACCTGGATTCAGCAAATTTTACCTCAAAAGAAACAAGATCCTGGCAAGTTTTTGATACCTTGTACCATAGGCACCATGACCTTTGAAAAAGCTCTATGTGATCTAGGGTCAGGGATAAATCTTATGCCACTCTCTGTAATGGAGAAGCTGGGGATCATTGAGGTACAACCTGCCTTGTTCTCATTACAATTGGCAGACAAGTCATTGAGACAAGCTTATGGAATAGTAGAGGACGTGTTAGTAAAGGTTGAAGGCCTTTACATCCCTGCTGATTTTATAATCTTAGATACTAGGAAGGAAGAGGATGATTGCATCATCCTTGGAAGACCTTTCCTAGCCACAGCAGGAGCTGTGATAGATGTCAACAGAGGTGAATTAGTCCTTCAATTGAATGGAGACTACCTTGTGTTTAAGGCACATGGCCATCCCTCTGTGACAAAAGAGAGTAAGCATGAAGAGCTTCTCTCAGTTCAGAGTCAAGAAGAGCCCCCACAGTCAAACTCTAAGTTTGGTGTTGGGAGGCCACAACCAAACTCTAAGTTTGGTGTTAAGACCCCATATCCAAACTCTAAGTTTGGTGTTGGGACTATACAACATTGACCTGGTCACATTGTGGCTCCATGAGAGCCCACTGTCAAGCTATTGACATTAAAGAAGCGCTTGTTGGGAGGCAACCCAATTTTATTTATCTAATTTTTATTTTATTTTATTCTATTGTTATTTTGTGTTTTATTAGGTACATGATCATGTGGAATCACGAAAAAAATATAAAAAAATTAAAAACAGAATCAAAAACAGCAGAAGAAAAATCACACCCTGGAGGAAGCACAGACTGGCGTTCAACGCCAGTAAGAAGCATCTAGCTGGCGTTCAACGCCAGAACAGAGCATGAATCTGGCACTGAACGCCAGAAACAAGCAATATTCTGGCGTTTGAACGCCAGAAATGTGCCTAGAGGAAAAGCTGGCGCTGAACGCCAGTAACAAGCATGAAACTGGCGTTCAACGCCAGAAACATGTTACATATGGGCGTTGAACGCCCAGAATGTGCATCACTCGGCGTTTAAACGCCAGAATGATATGAAAAGGCATTTTACATGCCTATTTGGTGCAGGGATGGAATTTCTTGACACCTCAGGATCTGTGGACCCCACAGGAGCACCTCAGGATCTGTGGAGCCCACAGGATCCCCACCTAACATATTCCCACCTTACCTCCTAATCCTATTTTACTCTTCCCAATAAACACTCCTTCCCAAAACCCTTCACCAAACACCTCAATCTCTCTTCCCAATTACCCTCTTCACCATTCACATCCATCCACTCTTCCCTATAAACCCCACCTACCTTCCAAATTCAAATTTTCTTTCCCACCCAATCCCACCCTATATGGCCGAAACTTCACTCTCCCCTTTCCCTATATAAACCCCTCCATTCTACTTCATTTTCACACAACACAAATCCCCTCTTCTTCACCTTGGCCGAAACACCACCCTCCCCCTTCTCCTCAATATTTTCTTCTTCTTCTTCTCCTCTTCTTTCTTCTCTTGCTCGAGGACGAGCAATATTTTAAGTTTAGTGTGGTAAAAGCATAAGCTTTTTGTTTTTCCATTACCATCAATGGCACCTAAGGCCGGAGAATCCTCTAGAAAAGGAAAAGGGAAGACAAAAGCTTCCACCTCCGAGTCATGGGAGATGGAAAGATTCATCTCCAAAAGCCATCAAGACCACTTCTATGATGTTGTGGCAAAGAAGAAGGTGATCCCTGAGGTCCCTTTCAAGCTCAAGAAAAATGAGTATCCGGAGATCCGACATGAGATCCGAAGAAGAGGTTGGGAAGTCCTAACCAACCCCATGCAACAAGTCGGAATCTTAATGGTTCAAGAGTTCTATGCCAATGCATGGATCACTAGGAACCATGATCAAAGTATGAACCCGAGTCCAAAGAATTATCTCACAATGGTTCAGGGGAAATACTTAGATTTTAGTCCGGAAAATATGAGATTGGCGTTCCACTTGCCCATGATGCAAGGAGATGAACGCCCCTACACTAGAAGGGTCAACTTTAATCAAAGGTTGGACCAAGTCCTTATGGACATATGTGTGGAAGGAGCTCAATGGAAGAGAGACTCCAAAGGCAAGCCAGTTCAACTAAGAAGACTGGACCTCAAGCCTGTGGCTAGAGGATGGTTGGAGTTCATTCAACGCTCCATCATTCCCACTAGCAACCGATCCGAAGCTACTATGGATCGGGCCATCATGATTCATAGCATCATGATTGGAGAGGAAGTAGAAGTTCATGAAGTCATCTCCAATGAATTCTATAAAATAGCCGAAAAGCCCTCCACCATGGCAAGGCTAGCTTTTCCTCACCTTATTTACCATCTATGTTACTCAGCTGGAATTATCATAGAAGGAGACATCTCCATTGAAGAGGATAAGCCCATCACGAAGAAGAGGATGGAGCAAGCAAGAGAGACCCTCCACGGTTCTCAAGAGATGAATGAGGAAGCTCATCATCAAGAAATCCCTGAGATGCCTCAAGGGATGCACTTTCCTCCCAACAACTATTGGGAACAACTCAACACTTCCTTAGAAGATTTGAGCCACAATGTGGAACAATTAAGGGGGGAACATCATGAGCACTCCATCATTCTCCATGAAATAAGAGAAGATCAAAGAGCTATAAGGGAGGGGCAACAATGGCAAGGAAGGGACATAGAAAAGCTTAAGGACATTGTTGGTCCTTCAAGAAGAAGACGCCACTAAGGTGGATTCATTCCTTGTTCTTATTTCTTTCTGTTTTTCGGTTTCTATGCTATGTTTATCTATATTTTGTGTCTCTACTTCATGATCATTAGCATGTAGTAACCATGTCTTAAAGCTATGAATAAAATCCATTAATCCTTCACCTCTCTTAAATGAAATATGCTTTAATTCAAAAGAACAAGAAGTACATGAATTTCGAATTTATCCTTGAATTTAGTCTAATTATATTGATGTGGTGACAAGACTTTTTGTTTTCTGAATGAATGCTTGAACAGTGCATATTTTTTATTTTGTTGTTTATGAATGTTAAAACTGTTGGCTCTTGAAAGAATGATGAACAAAGAGAAATGTTATTGATAATCTGAAAAATCATGAAATTGATTCTTGAAGCAAGAAAAAGCAGTGAAAAAGAAGAAGCTTGCGAAAAAAAATGGCAAAAAAAATAGAAAGAAAAAGAAAAAGCAAGCAGAAAAAGCCAATAGCCCTTAAAACCAAAAGGCAAGGGTAAAAAGGATCCAAAGCAAAAGAGTGTGCTTAAGAGCTCTGGACACCGCTAACTGGGGACTCTAGCAAAGTTGAGTCACAATCTGAAAAGGTTCACCCAGTTATGCGTTTGTGGCATTTATGTATCCGGTGGTAATACTGGAAAACAAAGTGCTTAGGGCCACGGCCAAGACTCATAAGTAGCTGTGTTCAAGAATCAACATGCTTAACTAGGAAAGTCAATAACACTATCCGAAAATCTAAGTTCCTAGAGAAGCCAATCATTCTAAACTTCAAAGGAAAAAGTGAGATGCCAAAACTATTCAGAAGCAAAAAGCTACAAGTCCCGCTCATCTAATTAGAATTAATATCCATTGATATTTTGGAATTTATAGTATATTCTCTTCTTTTTATCCTAATTGATTTTCAGTTGCTTGGGGACAAGCAACAATTTAAGTTTGGTGTTGTGATGAGCGGATAATTTATACGCTTTTTGGCATTATTTTTAAGTAGTTTTTAGTAAGTTCAAGCTACTTTTAGGGATGTTTTCATTAGTTTTTATGTTAAATTCACATTTCTGGACTTTACTATGAGTTTGTGTGTTTTTATGTAATTTCAGGTAATTTCTGGCTCAAATTGAGGGACTTGAGCAAAACTCTGAAAAAAGGCTGACAAAAGGACTGCTGATGCTATTGGAATCTGACCTCCTTGCACTCGAAATAGATTTTTTGGAGCTACAGAACTCCAAATGGCGTTCTCTCAACGGCGTTGGAAAGTAAACATCCAGAGCTTTCTTGCAATATATAATAGTCCATACTTTATTTGGAAATTGACGACGTAACTTGGCGTTGAACGCCAAGTACATGCTGCTGTCTGGAGTTAAACGCCAGAAACACGTCATGATCCGGAGTTAAACGCCCAAAACACGTTATAACTTGGCGTTCAACTCCAAGAAAAGCCTCAGCTCGTGGATAGATCAAGCTCAGCCCAAGCATACACCAAGTGGGCCCTGGAAGTGGATTTATGCATCAATTACTTACTCATGTAAACCCTAGTAGCTAGTCTAGTATAAATAGGATAAGTTACTATTGTATTAGAGGTCTAATCTTTTGACAGTTTAATCTGTGACTGTTTAGTCTTTGATCATTCGGTCTTTTGATCATTCAGGGGGCTGGCCATTCGGCCATACCTGAACCTTTCACTTATGTATTTTCAACGGTGGAGTTTCTGCACACCATAGATTAAGAGTGTGGAGCTCTGCTGTACCTCAAGTTTCAATACAATTACTATTACTTTCTATTCAATTCTCTTTTATTCTTATTCCAAGATATACGTTGCACAACACTTTGATGAATGTGATGATCTGTGACACTCATCATCATTCTCACCTATGAACGCGCGTGACTGACAACCACTTTCGTTCTACCTTAGGCCGGGCGCATATCTCTTAGATTTCCCAACAGAATCTTCGTGGTATAAGCTAGATAGATGGCGGCATTCATGGGGATCCGGAAAGTCTAACCTTGTCTGTGGTATTCCGAGTAGGATCCCGGGAATCCGAAAAGTCTAACCTTGTCTGTGGTATTCCGAGTAGGATTCCGGTATTGAATGACTGTGACGAGCTTCAAACTCCTGAAGGCTGGGCATGATGACAAACGCAAAAGAATCAAGGGATTCTACTCCAACCTGATTGAGAACCGGCAGATGATTAGCCGTGCTGTGACAGAGCATTTGGACCATTTTCACTAAGAGGATGGGATGTAGCTATCAACAAGGGTGATGCCTCCAGACGATTAGCCGTGCAGTGACAGCGCATAGGACCATTTTCCTGAGAGGATTAAAAGTAGCCATTGATGATGGTGATACCCTACATACAGCTTGCCATGGAAAGGAGTAAGAAGGATTGGATGAAAGCAATAAGAAAATAGAGATTCGAAAGGATTCTAGCATCTCCACACGCCTATCTGAAATTCCCACTATTGATTTACATAAGTATTTCTATCCCTTTTTATTTTCTATTTATTATTAATTTTCGAAACCCATAACCATTTAATCTGCTTAACTGAGATTTACAAGGTGACCATAGCTTGCTTCATACCAACAATCTCTGTGGGATCGACCCTTACTCACGTAAGGTATTACTTGGATGACCCAGTACACTTGCTGGTTAAGTTGAACGGAGTTGTGTCCACACATAGCCAAGAGCCATAATAATGATTCCATACAATAACAAAGAGTACTACATTGATGTGATCACAATTTCGTCCACCACAATTCCTTGGTCAATTAATTCCAATTAGAAGCTACATGATCAAATTCCAGTTTATATGCCACAAAAACTCTAATTATCCAAAAATAAAAGGATTATATATCACGTATCCCATTAAATCCAGATAATTAGAATTCAGGAGAATATGTTTTCAAGCTGTTGTTCAAGTATAGAGCTTTTCCAAGTTATACAAGAACTCAAATAGAAAGAGGGTCATACTTCCGTTCCACCCAAATTCATAAAATAAAGAACGAAAACAATTCTTAAATATAAATCCAAAAAATAAATTAAAATAGAAAAAGTAATAAAATCAATCCATACAAATAGACAGAGCTCCTAACCTTAACAGTGGAGGTTTAGTTGCTCATGAAATGTAGAATGTAAATTTGTATAGAATTCCCTAATGGAATCCCTCTTAATGTAATATATTTATAATAGAAGAGAAGTCTCCCATTTTTATAACTAATCCTAATTAATTTAAAATCTAATTATCTAAAAATAAAAATAATATCTTTTCCTAAAAGATAAGATTTGAATTTAAATTCGAATTAATTAACAGATTTTCAGTTGATGGGTGGGGACCACTTGCTTTGTCCATTCTGCAGCTTCTAATCTGTGTTTTCTGGGCTGGAAAGTGGGTCAAAATAGCCCAGAAATCACCCCAGCGTCATTTGTATTTTTGCAGATCGCGCATGTGACGTGTCCGCTTCGTCCACGCGTTCGCGTCATTTGTGCATATTCCAGTCCACGCATTCGCGTCAGGCATGCGATCGCGTCATTGCGATTTCTCCATTCCGCGCGGTCGCGTGAGCCATGCGTCCGCGTCAGTCTTCGCTGGTCATCCCTTTGGTTTCTTCTTTTTCTCTGCAGAAACTTCATCAAATCCCTCCGAATGCTACCTAAAATAAATAAAATTGCACAAAACTCAAAATAGCATCCATAGTGGCTAAAATATAATTAATTCTTAATTAAACTCAACAAATTAGATGCAAATTCACTAGGAAAAGATAGACAAGATGCTCACGCATCACAACACCAAACTTAAACTGTTGCTTGTCCTCAAGCAACCAAAACTAATATAAGCTTAGGATGTGAATTTGCATGAGAATGAGAATTTGATTAAGCTCGTGTCTCTTTTTAAAGTGGGGTTTATAACTGTAATCTTGAATAGGTTTGGCATCTCACTCTCCTTTGAATCAAGAATGTTATTGCGTTCGGAATTAGAATCCGGATAATATTATGAATTCTCTTATCTTTATATTTCAGTTTAATCCTTGAACACAGCAAAATTTACTTTAATTTATTTTTCTTTGGTGCTTTGCACCTTGAGCCTAGCCGTGACTTTAAATGTTTTGTCTCAAGCTTTACTTGACACAGAAACACCACAAGCACTTAACTGGGGAACTCTCTTTGAGTTCTGATTTTTCTTTTAATTACTCCCAGACAGTGGTGCTCAAAGCCTTTGGCATACTCTGTTAAATGTAATTGATCTCGACTCTAAGTGTTCTGTCTCAAGGATTACTTGACACAATCACACCACAAGCATATGACTAGAAAAACAACTCTTTGAGCTTTTAATCATGTCTGACCTCCCTAGTCATTGATGCTCAGAGCCTTGGACCTTGTTTTTATTTTATTTTATTTTATTTTTTTTTCGCTGTTTCTTTTGCTTCAAGGATTAAATTTTTATTTATTTCAGAGAAGGCATAATAATTCTCTAAATTCCTGAATTAGTGCTTTCTCTTCATGTGGCTCTAAGGTAGAGCTTATGATTACAGGAAAAGTTTCACCTTCTCCCAGAAATACATATTTTAGGGATGGTGGTAGTGGTTTGAACTCGGGTTGAGGAGGTTTCTCCTCTTCCTGAGAAATTTTCAGAGGTTCTTTTATTTCCTCTGGTTCTTCCAGATCAGGTTGAACATCTTTAAAGATATCCTCTAGCTCTTATTTAAGACTCTCAGCCATACTGATCTCATGTACCAGGGAGTCAATAATATCAACACGCATGCAGTCTTTTGATGTGTCTGGGTGCTTCATTGCTTCAATAGCATTCCGCCTAAACTCATCCTCATTGACTCTCAGGGTTACTTCCCGTTTTTGGACGTTAATGAGGGTTTGTCCAGTTGCTAGGAAAGGTCTTCCTAGAATAAGAGTTGCACTCTTGTGCTCCTCCATTTTCAGCACTACAAAGTCAGTGGGAAAAGCGAATAGCCCAACTGTGACCATCATGTCTTCAATCACGCCTGATGGGTATTTAATGGAGCCATCAGCAAGTTGAAGACATATCCTGGTTGGTTTGACCTCTTTAGTCAAGCCAAGCTTTCTGATAGGGATGCAGGGATCAGGTTGATACTTGCCCCAAGATCACATAGAGCTGTCTTGGTACAGGTACCCTCTAATGTGCATGGTATCATAAAGCTTCCAGGATCCTTAAGCTTCTCTGGTAAGCTCTTTAAAATGATTGCACTGCATTCTTCAGTGAGAAAAACTTTTTCAGTTTCTCTCCAATCCTTCTTATGAGTTAAGATCTCTTTCATGAACTTAGCATAAGAGGGTATTTGCTCAAGTGCCTCTGCAAATGGAATCTTGATTTTAAGAGTCCTGAGATAGTCTGCAAAGCGGGCAAATTGTTTATCCTATTCTGCTTGGTGGAATTTCTGAGGATAAGGTATTTTGGCTTTGTGTTCTTCAACCTTGATTGCTGCAGGTTCATTTCCTACAGAGGCAGGTTGAGAAGCCTTCTTGAGGGAGTTATTATCAGCACTTGCAAGTGTCTGACCCCTTATAGGCGTTTGAACGCCAGGATTAGGGGCTGGATTGGCGTTTAAAACCAAATTTCCTCCCTTTTCTGGCATTTGAACGCTAGAACTGAACATGGGTTGGGCGTTTAACGCCAATTTTTCTCCCTTTTTTGGCGTTTGGACGCCAGTTTTTCACCCTTTTCTGGTGTTTGAACGCCAAAATCATTCCTCTATGGGCTCTTATTGTCATCAAAGGGATTTTGGGTAGCAGTATGCTCATCCTCTATTATTTGTTCTTTTCTTGGCTTTCTGCTGCTTTGAGCTGAGGTATTCAATGTTTTTTCACTCCTTAATTGAACTACTTGTCACTCTTCTGTTATCTATTTTGATAACTGCTGTCTTGTCTGGTCAAGTTGTGCTTCCATATTCTTGTTAACATCCTTAGTGTCTTGTAACATCTCTTTAAATTCTGCCAACTGTTCTGTCAGATAACATAATTGCTGATTGATTTCAGCAACTTGTTCTAGAGGACTAAGTTCAGTGGATACTGCCTTAGCCTCTTCTTTTATAGAGGACTCACTACTTAAGTACATATGCTGATTTCTAGCAACTGTATCAATGATCTCTTGAGCCTCTTCAATTATTTTTCTCATGTGTATAGATCCACCAACTGAGTGGTCTAGAGATATCTGAGCTTTTGCTGTAAGCCCGTAGTAGAAGATGTCTAACTGCACCCATTCTGAAAATATTTCAGAGGGGCATTTCCTTAGCATCTCTCTATACCTCTCCCAAGCATTGTAAAGGGATTCATTATCCTCTTGTTTAAAGCCTTGGATATCCAGCCTTAGCTGTGTCATCCTTTTAGGAGGGAAATATTGATTCAGGAATTTGTCTGACAACTGTTTCCATGTTCTTATGCTAGCTTTAGGTTGGTTATTTAACGACCTCTTAGCTTGGTCTTTTACAGCAAATGAAAACAGTAATAATCTGTAGACATCCTAATCTACTTCCTTATCATGTACTGTGTCAGTAATTTATAAAAACTGTGCCAAAAACTCAGTAGGTTCTTCCTGTGGAAGACCGGAATACTGGCAATTTTACTGCACCATGATAATGAGTTGAGGATTCAACTCAAAACTACTAACTCCGATAGAGGGTATACAGATACTACTCCCATATGAAGCAGTAGTGGGGTTAGCATATGACCCCAGAGTCCTTCTGAATTATTCATTTCCACTTAGGTCCATGATAGAGAAAAGGAGATGATGTGGATTTATTTTATTTATTTTATTATATTTATTTATTAAAAAATTTTTTTGAAATAATAAAATAAAATAAAAAAATAAAATAAATAAAAAAAGATTTGAAAATATTTTATGAGGGTTTTCAAAAAAGTGAGGAGAGAGAAAATGGTTAGGATGTTTTTGAAAAAGATATGATTTTAAAAATCTTAAAAGGATATGATTTGAAAAATTTTGACCAAGTCAACCCAAGGGATTCGAAAATTATGAGCAATTAAAGAAAAAGATATTTTTTATTTTTGAATTTTATTATGAAAGAGGAAAACACACAAAAGACACAAGACTTAAAATTTTTAGATCCAATGCTCTTTGTTTTCGAAAATCTTAGAGGGAAAACACCAAGGCACACCAAACTTAAAAATTTTAAGATCAAAACATAAAGAAGACTCAAGAACACTTTGAAGACTCACAAGAACAACAAGAACAAAAGAAAGAACACCAAACTTAAAATTTTTAGAAAATCAAAATAAAATTTTCGAAAACTAAAGAAAAATTAACAAGAGAACACCAAACTTAAAATTTGGCACAAGATTTGATCAAAGAAAAATTATTTTTAAAAAGATTTTAGAAAGGAAGACTCAAAGGAGCAACTATTCCCAAGAACATAGACACATTCAACAAATGCAAGGATTAAACAGAGAAAAACTTTTTTTTTAGATGACAAAAACACAAAGGACACCAAACTTAAAACATGTAACTAGACTCAAAGAAAAATTTAAAATTAATGAAGAAGAAAATATTTTTGAAAGATTTTTTTGAAAGGAATAATAAAAGATGCAATCCTAGTGACTCTAAACCAAAAAGATAAATTCTTCCTAATCTAACTAACAAGGTAGACCATCAGTTGTCCAAACTCGAACAATCTCCGGCAACGGCGCCAAAAACTTGGTGCACGAAAATTACAATCACACTTTGTAATTCTGCACAACTAACCAGCAAGTGCACTGGGTCATCCAAGTAATACCTTACGTGAGTAAGGGTCGATCCCACGGAGATTGCCGGCTTGAAGCAAGCTATGGTTATCTTATTATTCTTAGTCAGGATATTGATAATGGTTCTTAGTTTTAATTGCGAAAAATAAAAGAACATGAAATAAATACTTGTTATGCAGTAATAGAGAATGGGTTGGAGTTTTGGAGATGCTCTGTCTTCTAAATCTCTACTTTCCTACTGTCTTCTTCTTTACGCACGCAAGGCTTCTTCCATGGCAAGTTGTACGTTGGTGGATCACCGTTGTCAATGGCTACCATCCGTCCTCTCAGTGAAAATGGTCCATGTACATGGCTAATCATCTGTCGGTTCTCACTTGTGTTGGAATAGGATCCAGTGATCCTTTTGCGGCTATCAATATGCCCAACGTTCGTGAGTTTGAAGCTCGTAACAGACATCCCCTCCCAAATCCTACTCGGAATACCACAGACAAGGTTTAGACTTTTCGGATCACAAGAATGCTGCCAATTGGTTCTAGCTTATACCACAAAGACTCTGGACTCACGGATTGAACGCTCTGTTGTCAGGAGAGGCAGTCAAACTCGTGAACCAGAAACCCAAGAGATAAATATTCAATCTAAGGTAGAACAAAAGTGGTTGTCAGGCATGCGTTCATATGTGGAGAATGGTGATGAGTGTCACAGATCATCATTTTCATCATGTTGAAGCGCGAATGAATATCTTAGAATAGAAACAAGCGTGATTGAATAGAAAACAGAAATACTTGCATTAATTCATCGGGACGCAGCAGAGCTCCTCACCCCCAACCATGGGGTTTAGAGACTCATGCCGTCAAAGATACAAATTCAGATGTAAAATGTCATGAGGTCCAAAATAAATCTCTAAAAGTAGTTTTTATACTCAACTAGTAACCTAGGTTTTTAGAAAATGAGTAAACTAAGATAGATAGTGCAGAAATCCACTTCCGGGGCCCATTTGGTGTGTGTTAGGGCTGAACATTGAAGCTTTCACATGTAGACGCCTTCTTTGGAGTTAATACGCCAGTTTGTAACTTGTTTCTGACGTTTCTAGCTTGTAACTTGTTTCTGGCATTAACGCAAGAATAGGGCAAAAAGCTGGCATTAAACGCCAATTTGCGTCATCTAAACTCGAACAAGTATGAACTATTATATATTTCTGGAAAGCCCTAGATGTCTACTTTCCAACACAATTGAGAGTGCGCCATTTGAGTTTTTGTAGCTCCAAAAATTCTACGAGGGCAGGGAGGTCAGAATCCAACAGCATCAACATTCCTTTATCAGCCTCTGAATCAGATTTTCGCTTAGGTCCCTCAATTTCAGCCAGAAAATACCTGAGATCACAGAAAAATATACAAACTCATAGCAAAGTCTAGAAATGTGATTTATGCATAAAAACTAATAAAAATATACTAAAAAGTAGCTGCATCCTACTAAAACTATATGAAAATACCCCCAAAAAGCGTATAAAATATCCGCTCATCAGCCGGCAGCTGAACTGAGCCTGCTGATGGCCTCCCGGCCATTCTCACAATGGGGAGTTGACCTGTTAGGACCTTTCCCGGTTGGACCTGGACAAGTCAAGTACCTAATTGTCACCATCGGCTACTATACCAAGTGGGTAGAGGCCGAACCGTTGGCCAGCATATCTTCGGCTAATTGTCAGAAGTTCATGTGGAGACAAGTAATAGCTAGATTTGGAATCCTGGAAGTCGTTGTCTCAAACAATAGGACACAATTTGCCGACAAGAAATTCAGAGAATTCCTCGCTGGCTCTGGCATAAAGCAGAAGTTCTCGTCTGTTGAGCACCCCCAAACCAACAGCCAAGTCGAAGCAGCAAACAAGGTCATCCTACAAGGCCTCAAAAAGCGACTTGACCAGAAGAAGGGAGCATAGGCAGACAAGCTAGCTTCGGTCCTCTGGTCCTATTGCACAACTCAACAGTTACCTATAAGGGAGACGCCCTTCTGGCTCACCTATGGGTGGACGCGATAACCCTGAGGAGATAGGGGAACCGAGCCCGCGACTACTTCTGGGAGGAGTCGAAGAAGCCGAAGAAAAGGACTTAGTGGATAAAACTAGAGAGATGATCCACTTGTCGGAAATGGCATTGAAGCAAAGGATGGCCCTGCGTTACAACACCAAAGTCCTCAAAAGAGATTTTGAGCCAAGCAACCTAGTCTTATGTCACAACGATGTCGGACTCCCGACACCAAGGGAGGGAAAGCTGGCGGTGAATTGGGAAGGTCCGTACAGGGTGAAGGAGGTATTCAGCAACGGTGCCTACAAGTTAGAACGGCTAGACGACAAGGAAATTCCTAGAACCTGGAACACAAGAAACCTGAGAAGATTCTACTCCTAGGAGCCGAGGCATACCCAGCGAGCAAGCGGTTTGCCGGCTTAGCCGGTTCAGTCAGACACGTACTACTTTTTGTTTAGATTAATCCCTTATGGTCCTTTATATGAATGACAATGTGCTAAACTGATTGCCGGCTTCCCCTTGTTTCAAATTTCTCATTTCAAATTTTAATACATTGTTTAAATTATTTTGCCAAGGCAACCAATTCTATAACAACACGGCATCCCGGGACTGATCACCCTAGGAGCCAATGAAGTCGCAAATGCCACAACAAACGGCTGTTCGATAAAGCCAAGTTTGAGGCACTCAAGAAAAAAATCCACGAGCTGGCTTCGCTAATTACCGACGAAATGGTAAACAAGTGCAAGAAAATAGCTAATTACCAACAAAACGGTAAACAAATATGGCCAGCAAATCATTAAAATGGTAAACAAACACGGCCAACAAGTCGTTAAAATGATAAATAAGCAAATTATTATCTACCGGCAAGACGGTAAACAAAAGTGTTCAAGTGTTCAAGTGTTATCTACTCAAGTATTCAAAGATCTACATATTACAAAAATCCAAACAAAAGTTACATCACTTCTTCGGCAGATCAACAATCTTGCTATCCTTGATGGTCTTGAAAACACTAACATCTGAGGTGTCAAAATCGGGAGCCACTAGCTTCACCTGAGCTTTGAGGGTCTCCTCAGTTATCAAGACGGCATTCTTACCCTGCTTTACGGTCTCTTTATACTTTTTCTTCAAATCAGCTGCTTCAGTCTTTGCTGCGATTACCGACGAAAGAGCCTCGTCACGCTCTTTCTCGAGCTCCTTCACCCAACCTTGAGCGGCGCTGAGCTGACCCTCCAAAGAAAGCTCCTGCTCGGTAAGTCGCGCTACGGCAGCATCGGAGGTCTTTATCTTCTCCTCAACGTCAGCTAGCTGCACCTGAAATATTTTTGGTTTTTATGATTTTGTAGTTTTTTTGGATTTTTCGATAATTAAGTGGAAAAGAAAATAAAGGTATCAAAATTCTTAATGAGAATTCCATGAATCATGCAATGTTAGTCTAAAGCTTCAGTCTAAAGAAATTAGACATGGCTAGCCAAGCTTCAGCAGGATATTGCATTCAAGAGCTAAATTGATGAGAATCAATCAGCGTTGGTGATGATAAGAACATCACCTTGAAGCACTAGAATTCATTCTTAAGAACTCTGAAGAAAAATACCTAATCTAAGCAACAAGATGAACCGTCAGTTGTCCAAACTCGAAACAATCCTCGGCAACGGCGCCAAAAACTTGGTGCACGAAATTGTGATCATCAATGGCGCCATCAACATGGTACGCTCAATTGCAATCTCAACTCTTTATCACAACTTCGCACAACTAACCAGCAAGTGCACTGGGTCGTCCAAGTAATAAACCTTACGCGAGTAAGGGTCGATCCCACGGAGATTGTTGGTATGAAGCAAGCTATGGTCATCTTGTAAATCTCAGTCAGGCAGACTCAAATGGTTATGGAGGATAACATAGAATATAAAATAAGGATAGAGATACTTATGCAATTCATTGGTGAGAATTTCAGATAAGCGTATGGAGATGCTTGTCCCTTCCGTCTCTCTGCTTTCCTACTGTCTTCATCCAATCCTTCTTACTCCTTTCCATGGCAAGCTGTATGTTGGGCATCACCGTTGTCAGTGGCTACAATACCATCCTCTCAGTGAAAATGTTCAACGCACCCTGTCACGGCACGGCTAATCATCTGTCGGTTCTCAATCAGGTTGGAATAGAATCCATTGATTCTTTTGCATCTGTCACTAACGTCCAGCCTTCAGGAGTTTGAAGCTCGTCACAGTCATTCAATTATTGAATCCTACTCAGAATACCACAGACAAGGCTTAGACCTTCCGGATTCTCTTGAATGCCGCCATCAATTCTAGCTTATACCACGAAGATTCTGGTTAAGGAATCCAAGAGATATCCACTCAATCTAAGGTAGAATGGAGGTGGTTGTCAGGCACACGTTCATAGGTGAGAATGATGATAAGTGTCACGGATCATCACATTCATCAAGTTGAGGAACAAGTGATATCTTAGAACAAGAACAAGTTGAATTGAATAGAAGAACAATAGTAATTGCATTAATACTCGAGGTAAAGCAGAGCTCCACACCTTAATCTATGGTGTGTAGAAACTCCACCGTTGAAAATACATAAGAACAAGGTCTAGGCATGGCCGTGAGGCCAGCCCCATGATCTAAGATAGCATAAGACTGATCAAAGATAGCTACCAAGATGATCTAAGAACTAGATGTCCAAAGATGATCCTAAGATCTAAAATGATCAAAAGATTTCTAATACAATAGTAAAAGATCCTATTTGTAGAGAACTAGTAGCCTAGGGTTTACAGAAATGAGTAAATGACATAAAAATCCACTTTTGGGCCCACTTGGTGTGTGCTTAGGCTGAGCATTGAAGCATTTTCGTGTAGAGATTTCTCTTGGAGTTAAACGCCAGCTTTTGTGCCAGTTTAGGCGTATAACTCCCATTCTTGTGCCAGTTCCGGCGTTTAACGCCGGGCAGTTTTGAGCTGATTTGGAACGCCGATTTGAGCCATCAAATCTCGAGGAAAGTATAGACTATTATACATTTCTGGAAAGCCCAGGATGTCTAATTTCCAACGCAATTGAGAGCGAGCCAATTGGGCTTTTGTACCTCCAGAAAATCCACTTCGAGTGCAGGGAGGTCAGAATCCAACAGCATCTGCAGTCCTTTTCAGCCTCTGAATCAGATTTTTGCTCAAGTCCCTCAATTTCAGCCAGAAAATACCTGAAATCACAGAAAAACACACAAACTCATAGTAAAGTCCAGAAAAGAGAATTTTAACTAAAAAATAATAAAAACATAATAAAAACTAACTAAAACATACTAAAAACATACTAAAAACAATGCCAAAAAGCGTATAAATTATCCGCTCATCACAACACCAAACTTAAATTGTTGCTTGTCCCCAAGCAACTGAAAATCAAATAAGATAAAGAGAAGAGAATATGCAATGAATTCTAAAAACATCTATGAAGATCAGTATTAATTAGATGAGCGGGACTTTTAGCTTTTTGCCTCTGAACAGTTTTGGCATCTCACTCTATCCTTTGAAATTTAGAATGATTAGCTTCTATAGGAACTCAGAATCCAGATAGTGTTATTGATTCTCCTAGTTAAGTATGATGATTCTTGAACACAGCTACTTTATGAGTCTTGGCCATGGCCCAAAGCACTCTGCCTTCCAGTATTACCACCGGATACATACATGCCACAGACACATAATTGGGTGAACCTTTTCAGATTGTTACTCAGCTTTGCTAGAGTCCCCAATTAGAGGTGTCCAGGGTTCTTAAGCACACTCTTTTTGCCTTGGATCACAACTTCATTATTTTTTTCTCTTTTCTTTTCGTTTTCTCTTTTCTCTCTTTTTTTTTGAATATTCACTGCTTTTTCTTGCTTCAAGAATCATTTTTATGATTTTTCAGATCCTTAGTAACATGTCTCCCTTTTCATCATTCTTTCAAGAGCCAACATTCATGAACAACAAATTCAAAAGACATATGCACTGTTTAAGCATACATTCAGAGAACAAAAGTATTGCCACCACATCAAAATAATTAATCTGTTATAAAATTCAGAATTCATGCAATTCTTTTCTTTTTCAATTAAGAACATTTTTTTATTTAAGAAAGGTGATGGATTCATAGGACATTCATAACTTTAAGGCATAGACATTAAGACACTAATGATCATAAGACACAAACATAGATAAACATAAGCATGAAATTCGAAAAACAAGAAAATAAAGAACAAGGAGATTAAAGAACGGGTCCACCTTAGTGATGGCGGCTCGTTCTTCCTCTTGAAGATCTTATGGAGTGCTTGAGCTCCTCAATGTCTCTTCCTTGCCTATGTTGCTCCTCTCTCGTGATTCTTTGATCTTCTCTAATTTCATGGAGGAGGATGGAATGTTCTTGGTGCTCCACCATTAGTTGTCCCATGTTGGAACTCAATTCTCCTAGGGAGGTGTTGATTTGCTCCCAATAGTTTTATGGAGGAAAGTGCATCCCTTGAGGCATCTCAGGGATTTCATGATGAGTGGGATCTCTTGTTTGCTCCATCCTTTTCTTAGTGATGGGCTTGTCCTCATCAATGAGGATGTCTCCCTCTATGTCAACTCCAACTGAATAACAGAGGTGACAAATGAGATGAGGAAAGGCTAACCTTGCCAAGGTAGAGGACTTGTCCGCCACCTTATAAAGTTCTTGGGCTATAACCTCATGAACTTCTACTTCCTCTCCAATCATGATGCTATGGATCATGATGGCCTAGTCTAGAGTAACTTCAGACCGGTTGCTAGTGGGAATGATTGAGCGTTCGATAAACTCCAACCATCCCCTAGCCACGGGCTTAAGGTCATGCCTTCTCAGTTGAACCGGCTTCCCTCTTGAATCTCTCTTCCATTGGGCGCCCTCTTCACAAATGTCTGTGAGGACTTGGTCCAACCTTTGATCAAAGTTGACTCTTCTTATGTAACGGTGTTCATCTCCTTGCTTCATGGGCAAGTTGAATGCCAACCTTACATTTTCCGGACTAAAATCTAAGTATTTCCCCCGAACCATTGTAAGCCAATTCTTTGGGTCCAGGTTCACACTTTGATCATGGTTCTTGGTAATCCATGCATTGGCATAGAACTCTTGAACCATTAAGATTCTGACTTGTTGAATGAGGTTGGTAAGAACTTCCCAACCTCTTCTTCGGATCTCATGTCGGATCTTTGGATATTCACTCTTTTTGAGTTTAAAAGGGACCTCGGGGATCACCTTCTTCATGGCCACAACTTCATAGAAATGGTCTTGATGCACCCTTGAGATGAATCTCTCCATCTCCCATGACTTGGAGGTGGAAGCTTTTGCCTTCCCTTTCCTCTGTCTAGAGGTTTCTCCGGCCTTAGGTGCCATAAATGGTTATGAAAAAACAAAAAGCAATGCTTTTACCACACCAAACTTAGAAGGTTTGCTCGTCCTCGAGCAAAAGAAGAAAGAAGAGAGTAGAAGAAGAAGAAATAGAGGAGATGGAGGGGCTTTGTGGTTCGGCCAAAGGGGAGAAGTAGTGTTTAGGTTGTGTGAAAATGAGGGGGTGAAGATGAGTTTATATAGGGGTGGGGAGAGGGGTATGGTTCGGCCATTATGGGTGGGTTTGGGAGGAAAAGTGGTTTGAATTTGGATGGTGAGGTAGGTGGGATTTTATGAAGGATGGATGTGAGTGGTGAAGAGAATAGTGGGATTTGATAGGTGAGGGGTTTTTGGGGAAGAGGTATTGAGGTGATTGGTGAATGGGTGAAGAAGAGAGAGGGTGGTGGGGTAGGTGGGGATCCTGTGGGGTCCACAGATCCTGAGGTGTCAAGGATAATTCATCCCTGCACCAAGTGGCGAGCAAAAATGCTCCTTCTGCCAATTCTGGTGTTAAACGCCGGGCTGGTGCCCATTTCTGGTGTTTAACGCCAGCTTCTTGCCCCTTCCTGGCGTTAAACGCCAGTCTGGTGCCGCTTTCTGGCGTTAAACGCCCAGAATGGTGCCAGACTGGGCGTTAAACGCCCATTTGCAGCCCTTACTGGCGTTTAAACGCCAGCAAGGTTTTCCTCCAGGGTGTGCTGTTTTTCTTCCTGTTTTTCTTTCTGTTTTTGCTTTTTCAATTGATTTTGTGACTTCCCATGATCATCAACCTACAGAAAACATAAAATAACAAAGGAAAATAGATAAATATAACATTGGGTTGCCTCCCAACAAGCGCTTCTTTAATGTCAGTAGCTTGACAGTGGGCTCTCATGGAGCCTCACAGATACTCAGAGAAATATTGGAACCTCCCAACACCAAACTTAGAGTTTGAATGTGGGGGTTTAACACCAAACTTAGAAGTTGGTTATGGCCTCCCAACACCAAACTTAGAGTTTGACTGTGGGGGCTCTGTTTGACTCTGTTTTGAGAGAAGCTCTTCATGCTTCCTCTCCATGGTAACAGAGGGATATCCTTGAGCCTTAAACACAAAGGATTCTTCATTCACTTGAATGATCAATTCTCCTCTGTCAACATCAATCACAGCCTTTGTTGTGGCTAGGAAGGGTCTGCCAAGGATGATGGATTCATCCATGCACTTCCCAGTCTCTAGGACTATGAAATCAGCAGGGATGTAATGGTCTTCAATCTTTACCAGAACATCCTCTACAAGTCCATAAGCTTATTTTCTTGAATCGTCTGCCATCTCTAGTGAGATTCTTGCAGCTTGCACCTCAAAGATCCCTAGCTTCTCCATTACAGAGA
Organism: Arachis stenosperma; assembly: GCF_014773155.1. Lineage (NCBI taxonomy): Eukaryota > Viridiplantae > Streptophyta > Magnoliopsida > Fabales > Fabaceae > Arachis > Arachis stenosperma. The sequence goes on from NC_080386.1 coordinate 40,485,276, forward strand.
GAGGCATGAGGTTTATGCTTGACCCTAGGTCACACAGAGCCTTCTCAAAGGTCATGGTGCCTATGGTACAAGGTATTGAAAACTTCCCAGGATCCTGTCTCTTTTGAGGTAATCTCTGCCTAGTCAAGTCATCCAGTTCTTTGGTGAGCAAAGGAGGTTCGTTCTCCCAAGTCTCATTACCAAATAACTTGTCATTTAGCATCATGATTGCTCCAAGGTATTTAGCAACTTGCTCTTTAGTGACATCTTCATTCTCTTCAGAGGAAGAATACTCATCAGAGCTCATGAATGGCAGAAGTAAATCCAATGGAATCTCTATGGTCTTATTATGAGCCTCAAATTCCCATGGTTCCTCATTAGGAAACTCATTAGAGGCCAGTGGACGTCCATTGAGGTCTTCCTCAGTGGTGATCACTGCCTCTTCCTCCTCTCCAAGTTCGGCCATGTTGATGGCCTTGCATTCTCCTTTTGGATTCTCTTCTGTATTGCTTGGAAGAGTACTAGGAGAGAGTTCAGTAATTTTCTTGCTCAGCTGTCCCACTTGTGCCTCCAAATTCCTAATGGAGGACCTTGTTTCAGTCATGAAACTTTGAGTGGTTTTGATTAGATCAGAGACCATGGTTGCTAAGTCAGAGTGGTTCTGCTTAGAATTCTCTGTCTGTTGTTGAGAAGATGATGGAAAAGGCTTGCCATTGCTAAACCTATTTCTTCCACCATTATTGTTGTTAAAACCTTGTTGAGGTCTCTGTTGATCCATCCATGAGAGATTTGGATGATTTCTCCATGAAGGATTATAGGTGTTTCCATAGGGTTCTCCCATGTAATTCACCTCTTCCATTGAAGGGTTCTCAGGATCATAAGCTTCTTCTTCAGATGAAGCGTCTTTAGTACTGCCTGGTGCAGCTTGCATTCCAGATAGACTTTGAGAAATCAAAATGACTTGTTGAGTCAATATTTTGTTCTGAGCCAATATGGCATTCAGAGTATCAATCTCAAGAACTTCTTTCTTCTGATTCATCCCATTGTTCACAGGATTCCTTTCAGAAGTGTACATGAATTGGTTATTTGCAACCATTTCAATCAGTTCTTGAGCTTTTGCAGGCATCTTCTTCAGATGAAGAGATCCTCCAGCAGAGCTGTCCAATGACATCTTGGACAGTTCAGACAGACCATCATAGAAGATACCTATGATGCTCCATTCAGAAAGCATGTCAGAGGGACATTTTTTGATCAATTGTTTGTATCTTTCCCAAGCTTCATAGAGGGATTCACCTTCCTTCTGTCTGAAGGTTTGGACTTCCGCTCTAAGCTTACTCAATTTTTGAGGTGGAAAGAACTTTGCCAAGAAGGCATTGACTAGCTTTTCCCAAGAGTTCAGGCTTTCTTTAGGTTGTGAGTCTAACCATATCCTAGCTCTGTCTCTTACAGCAAAAGGGAATAGCATAAGTCTGTAGACCTCAGGGTCAACCCCATTAGTCTTGACAGTGTCACAGATTTGCAAGAACTCAGCTAAAAACTGATGAGGATCTTCCAATGGAAGTCCATGAAACTTGCAATTCTGTTGCATTAGAGAAACTAATTGAGGCTTAAGCTCAAAGTTGTTTGCTCCAATGGCAGGGATAGAGATGCTTCTCCCATAGAAGTCGGGAGTAGGTGCAGTAAAGTCACCCAGCACCTTCCTTGCATTGTTGGCATTGTTGTTGTTTTCGGCTGCCATGGGTTCTTCTTCTTTGAAGATTTCTGTTAGGTCCTCTACAGAGTGTTGTGCTTTAGCTTCTCTTAGCTTTCGCTTCAAGGTCCTTTCAGGTTCAGGGTCAGCCTCAACAAGAATGCTTTTGTCTTTGCTTCTGCTCATATGAAAGAGAAGAGAACAAGAAAATATAGAATCCTCTATGTCACAGTATAGAGATTCCTTGAGGTGTCAGAGGAAAAGAAAAATAGAAGGAAGAGGTAGAAGAATTTGAACTTATCAAGTAAGATGGAGTTCGAATTGTGCATTGAGGAGGAGTGTTAGTCCATAAATAGAAGTATGTGAGAAGAGAGGAATAAATTTTTGAAAATAAATTAAAAAGATTTTAAAAACATTTTGAAAAAATACTAATTGATTTTCGAAAACTAAGAGTGAAAAAGAAATCAAGTGATTTTCGAAAAAGATTTTGAAATTAGAATTCAAAAAGATATGATTGAAAACTATTTTGAAAAAGATGTGATTAAGAAGATATGATTGAAAAGTTATGGTTTTAAAAAGATGTGATTGAGAATATATGATTTGAAAATCAATTTAAAAAGGTTTGATTTTGAAAATTAATGACCTGCCTAACAAGAAAGATATGATTCAGACATTAAACCTTTCTCAATAGAAAAGGCAACATACTTGAAAAGTTGAATCAAATCATTAATTGTTAGCAAGTATTTTTGAAAATGGAAAGAAATTGATTTTGAAAACATATGATTGAAAAGATATGATTTGAAAAAGATTTGATTTTGAAAAATTTTGAAAACTTGAAAAAAAAGTTGAATTAAAAACAAAATCTTTCCTCTTGTGCCATCCTGGCATTAAACGCCCAGAATGGTATCCATTCTGGCGTTTAACGCCCAAAACACTACCCTTTTGGGCTTAAACGCCCAACCAGGCACCCTGGCTGGCGTTTAAACGCCAGTTTTCCTTCTTCACTGGGCGTTTTGAACACCCAGCTTTTTCTGTGTAATTCCTCTGCTGTATGTTCTGAATCTTCAATTTTCTGTATTGTTGACTTGAAAAGACACAAATTAAAAAAAAATTGGATTTTTATTAATCAAAATGTAACTAAAATCAAATAACAATGCATGCAAGACACCAAACTTAGCAGTTTGTATTGACACTAACAAAATGAGAATGCATATGAGAAACAACAAAACACTCAAGACAAGAGAATTCAAAGATCAGAGCAAGGAAATCATCAAGAATATCTTGAAGATCACTTAAGACACAAGAATGAATGAAAGAAGAATAGAAACATGCAATTGACACCAAACTTAACATGAGACACTAGACTCAACAAGAAACATAAAATATTTTTGGTTTTTATGATTTTGTAATTTTTTTGGATTTTTCGAAAATTAAGTGGAAAAGAAAATAAAGGTATCAAAATTCTTAAGGAGAATTCCAGGAATCATGCAATGTTAGTCTAAAGCTTCAGTCTAAAGAAATTAGACATGGCTAGCCAAGCTTTAGCAGGACATTGCATTCAAGAGCTAAATTGATGAGAATCAATCAGCTTTGGTGATGATAAGAACATCACCTTGAAGCACTAGAATTCATTCTTAAGAACTCTGAAGAAAAATACTTAATCTAAGCAACAAGATGAACCGTGAGTTGTCCAAACTCGAAACAATCCCTGGCAACGGCGCCAAAAACTTGGTGCATGAAATTGTGATCATCAATGGCGCCATCAACATGGTACGCTCAATTACAATCTCAACTCTTTATCACAACTTCGCACAACTAACCAGCAAGTGCACTGGGTCGTTGGTGGTCGAAATTGTGATTACTATCTTTTGAGCTTTAGTATGACGTTTACTCTTAGGGCACTGTTTATTTTCTTTACTTGAATTCACAACTCCGTTCAACTAACCAGCAAGTGTACTGGGTCGTCCAAGTAATAAACCTTACGTGAGTAAGGGTCGAATCCACAGAGATTGTTGGTATGAAGCAAGCTATGGTCACCTTGTAAATCTCAGTTAGGCGGATTAAAATTGTTTATGGTGAGTTCGAAAATTAGAAATAATATAAGAAATAGTAAAAGGGATAGAATACTTATGCAGATTCATTGGTGGGAATTTCAGATAAGCATATGGAGATGCTGCATGGCTCAAGGACGCCTGCTTTCCTACTGCTTCTACTAAATCCTTCTTACTCCTTTCCATGGCAAGTTTTGTATAGGGGTTCACCATCAGCTGTGGCTACTTTCAATCCTCTCGGGGAAATATCCTATGCGGCTGTCACTCGCACAGCTAACCAGTCTGGAGGCATCACCCATGGCTGATGGCTACATCCCATCCTCGCAGTGAAAGCTAATGCTCACGCACTCTGTCACAGTACGGCCAATCACCGGTTGGTTCCCGCTCCTACTGGAATAGAATCCCTTGATTCTTTTGCGTCTGTCACTAACGCCCAGCAGGTTACAAGTTTGAAGCACGTCACAGTCATTCATTACCGGAATCCTACTCGGAATACCACAGACAAGGTTAGACTTTCCGGATTCCCAGGATCCTACTCGGAACACCACAGACAAGGTTGGACTTTCCGGATCCTCATAAATGCCGCCATCTATCTAGCTTATACCACGAAGATTCTGTTGGGGAATCTAAGAGATACACATTCAGGCTCTGTTGCATGTAGAACGGAAGTGGTTGTCAATCACACGCGTTCATGATTGAGAATGATAATGAGGGTTATTTACTCATCACATTCATCATGTTCTTGGGTGCGAATGAATATCTTGGAATAAGAATAAGATAGAGACCGAATAGGAGAAAATAGAACTTCATTAATACTTGAGGTACAGCAGAGCTCCACACCCTTAATCTATGGTGTGCAGAAACTCCACCGTTGAAAATACATAAGTGAAAGAGGTTCAGGCATGGCCGAATGGCCAGCCCCCTCCTTGATCAAGTGACCTAATGATAGAAGAGATTAAAGTGGTCAAAAGATGTCACAAGATGTCTAATACAATAGATAAATGTCCTATATATACTAGACTAGCTACTAGGGTTTACATGAGTAAGTAATTGATGCATAAATCCACTTCCGGGGCCCACTTGGTGTGTGCTTGGGCTGAGCTTGATCAATCCACGAGTTGAGGCTTCTCTTGGAGTTAAATTTTGAGTTATGACGTGTTTTGGGCGTTTAACTCCGGATTATGACGTTTTTCTGGCGTTTAACTTCAGAAAGGAGTGTGTACTTGGCGTTCAACGCCAAGTTGCGTCGTCATTCTTCGAATAAAGTATGGACTATTATATATTTCTGGAAAGCCCTGGATGTCTACTTTCCAACGCCGTTGAGAGCGCGCCATTTAGAGTTCTGTAGCTCCAGAAAATCCATTTCGAGTGCAGGGAGGTCAGAATCCAACAGCATCAGCAGTCCTTTTGTCAGCCTTTTTCAGAGTTTTGCTCAAATCCCTCAATTTCAGTCAGAATTTACCTGAAATCACAGAAAAACACACAAACTCATAGTAAAGTCCAGAAATGTGAATTTAACATAAAAACTAATGAAAACATCCCTAAAAGTAGCTCAATCTTACTAAAAACTATATAAAAACAATGCCAAAAAGCGTATAAATTATCCGCTCATCACAACACCAAACTTAAATTGTTGCTTGTCCCCAAGCAACTGAAAATCAAATAGGATAAAAAGAAGAGAATATACTATAAAGTCCAAAATATCAATGAATATTAATTTAATTACATGAGCGGGACTTGTAGCTTTTTGCCTCTGAACAGTTTTGGCATCTCACTTTTTCCTTTGAAGTTCAGAGTGATTGGCATCTTTAGGAACTTAGAATTTTGGATTGTGTTATTGACTTTCTTAGTTAAGCATGTTGATTCTTGAACACAGCTACTCATGAGTCTTGGCTGTGGCCCTAAGCACTTTGTCTTCCAGTATTACCACCGGATACATAAATGCCACAGACACATAACTGGGTGAACCTTTTCAGATTGTGACTTAGCTTTGCTAAAGTCCCCAGTTAGTGGTGTCCAGAGCTCTTAAGCACACTCTTTTGCCTTGGATCACGACTTTAACCACTTAGTCTCAAGCTTTTTACTTGGACCTTCATGACACAAGCACATGGTTAGGGACAGCTTGATTTAGCCGCTTAGGCCTGGATTTATTTCATTGGGCCCTCCTATCCATTGATGCTCAAAGCCTTGGATCCTTTTTTTACCCTTGCCTTTTGGTTTTAAGGGCTATTGGCTTTTTCTATTGCTCCTTCTTTTTCTATATACCCTTTTTAGATCCCATTTTTTTTTTCACTGCTTTTTCTTGCTTCAAGAATCAAATTCATGATTTTTCAGATCATCAATAACATTTCTCTTTGTTCATCATTCTTTCAAGAACCAACAATTTTAACACTCATAAACAACAAGATCCAAAGACATATGCACTGTTCAATCATTCATTCAGAAAACAAAAATTATTGTCACCACATCAATATAATTAAACTAAATTCAATAATAATTTCGAAAACTATGTACTTCTTGTTCTTTTGAATTAAAACATTTTTCTTTTAAGAGAGGTGAAGGATTAATGGAATTTATTCATAACTTTAAGGCATGGTTACATACTAATGATCATGAAGCAAAGACACAAAACATAGATAAAACACAATAATTAAAAACCGAAAACAGAAAGAAATAAAGAACAAGGAATGAATCCACCTTTAGTGGCGTCTTCTTCTTGAAGGACCAATGATGTTCTTCAATTCTTCTATGTCCCTTCCTTGCCTTTGTTGCTCCTCCCTCATTGCTCTTTGATCTTCTCTTATTTCTTGGAGAATGATGGAGTGCTCATGATGTTCCACCCTTAATTGTTCAACATTATGGCTCAAACCTTCTAAAGAGGTATTAAGTTGCTCCCAATAGTTGTTGGGAGGAAAGTGCATTCCTTGAGGCATTTGTTGATGATGAACTTCCTCATGTTCTCCTTGAGGGCCGTGAGGAACTTCTCTTGTTTGCTCCATCCTTTTCTTGGTGATGGGCTTGTCTTCTTCAATAGAGACATCTCCTTCTATGATAACTCCAGCTGAGAAACATAGATGGCATATAAGGTGGGGGAAGGCTAGCCGTGCCATGTATGAAGGCTTGTCAGCTATTTTGTAGAGTTCATTGGAGATGACTTCATGAACTTCCACTTCCTCTCCAATCATGATGCTATGAACCATGATGGCCCGATCCACAGTAACTTCAGATCGGTTGCTTGTAGGGATGATGGATCTTTGGATGAATTCCAACCATCCTCTAGCTACAGGCTTGAGGTCCAGTCTTCTTAGTTGGACTGGCTTGCCCTTGGAATCTATTCTCCATTGGGTGCCTTCCACACAAATGTCCCTAAGGACTTGGTCCAACCTTTGATTAAAGTTGACCCTCCTTGTGTAGGGGCGTTCATCACCTTGCATCATGGGTAAGTGAAACGCCAACCTCACATTTTCCGGACTAAAATCCAAGTATTTCCCCCTAACCATTGTGAGATAATTCTTTGGGCTTGGGTTCATACCTTGGTCATGGTTCCTAGTGATCCATGCATTAGCATAGAACTCTTGAACCATCAATATTCTGACTTGTTGCATGGGGTTGGTTATGACTTCCCACCCTCTTCTTTGGATCTCAAGTCGGATCTCCGGATACTCATTTTTCTTGAGCTTGAAAGGGACCTCAGGGATCACCTTCTTCTTTGCCACAACATCATAGAAGTGGTCTTGATGGCTCTTGGAGATGAATCTTTCCATCTCCCATGACTCGGAGGTGGAAGCTTTTGCTTTCCCTTTTCCTTTTCTTGAGGAGACTCCGGCCTTAGGTGCCATTGGTAATGGAAAAACAAAAAAAAGCTTATGCTTTTACCACACCAAACTTAAAATTGTTCTCGTCCTCGAGCAAGAAAGAAAAGAAAAGTAGAAGAAGAAGAAGAGAATATGGTAGAGAGGGGGAGAAGTAGGTTCGGCTATGTGAGAGGAGAAGGGATTTGTGTTGTGTGAAAATGAAGAAGAATGGAAGGTTATTTATAGGGAGAGGGAGGGTGGGTGTTCGGCCATTTTGGGTGGGAATGGGTGGGAACTTGAATTTGAATTTTATGAGGCTAGGTGGGGTTTATGGGGAAGAGGAGGTTGATGTGAATGGTGAATGGGGTACTTGGGAAGAGGAATTGAGGTGATTGATGAAGAAGATGTTGGGAAGTGTGACATAGGGAAGAGTAATCACATTCACAAAAACTAGGATTAGGAGGTAAGGTGTGAATATGTTAGGTGGGGATCCTGTGGGGTCCACAGATCCTGAGGTGGGGATCCTGTGGGGTCCACAGATCCTGAGGTGGGGATCCTGTGGGGTCCATAGATCCTGAGGTGAAAACAAATACCATTCCTTCACCATATAGGCATGTAACATGCCTTCATGCATCATTCTGGCGTTCAAACGCCCATTGGTGCATGTTCTGGGCGTTCAACGCCCATGTAATGCATGTTTCTGGCGTTGAACGCCAGTTTCATGCTTGTTTCTGGCGTTCAGCGCCAGTTTGTCCTCTCTGTGCACATTCCTGGCGTTTAACGCCAGGTTGTTGCTTGTTTTGGGCGTTCAACGCCAGAATGGTGCTCTGTTCTGGCGTTGAACGCCAGACAGATGCATCTTACTGGCGTTGAACGCCAGTCTGTGCTGCTTCCAGGGTGAAAAATTTTTTTCTTCTGTTTTTGACTCTGTTTTTAATTTTTTTGATTTTTTTCGTGACTCCTCATGATCATGTACCTAATTAAACACAAAAATAACAAAGAAACAAAATAAAATAAAATTAGATAAATAAAATTGGGTTGCCTCCCAACAAGCGCTTCTTTAATGTCAATAGCTTGACAGTGGCTCTCATGGAGCCACAAGGTGATCAGGTCAATTTAAGTGTGGTATTCCCAACACCAAACTTAGAGTTTGGATATGGGGTTTGAACACCAAACTTAGAGTTTGGTTGTGGCCTCACAACACCAAACTTAGAGTTTGACTGTGTGGGCTCTTCTTGACTCTGAACTGAGAGAAGCTCTTCATGCTTACTCTCTTTTGTCACAGAGGGATGGCCATGTGCTTGAAACACAAGGTAGTCCCCATTCAATTGAAGGACTAACTCACCTCTGTTGACATCTATCAAAGCTCCTGCTGTGGCTAGGAAAGGTCTTCCTAGGATGATGCATTCATCATCTTCCTTCCTAGTGTCTAGGATTATGAAATCAGTAGGGATGTAAAGGCCTTCAACCTTTACTAGCACGTCCTCTACTAATCCATAAGCTTGTCTCATTGACTTGTCTGCCAATTGTAATGAGAACAAGGCAGGTTGTACCTCAATGATTCCCAGCTTCTCCATTACAGAGAGTGGCATAAGATTTATCCCTGACCCCAGGTCACACAGAGCTTTTTCAAAGATCATGGTGCCTATGGTACAAGGTATTAAGAACTTTCCAGGATCTTGCTTCTTTTGAGGTAGAGTTCTCTGAATCCAAGTATCTAGTTCACTAATGAGCAAGGGAGGTTCACTTTCCCAAGTCTCATTACCAAATAACTTGGCATTCAGTTTCATGATAGCTCCTAAATATTGAGCAACTTGCTCTCCAGTCACATCTTCATTCTCTTCAGAGGATGAATATTCTTCAGAGCTCATGAATGGCAGAAGGAGATTTAATGGAATCTCTATGGTCTCTAGATGAGCCTCAGATTCCTCAGGATCCTTAATAGGAAACTCCTTCTTGCTTGAGGAACGTCCCAGGAGGTCTTCCTCACTAGAATTTTCGTCCTCCTCCTCCCTTGTGCATTCGGCCATATTGACTATGTCAATGGCCTTGCACTCTCCTTTTGGATTCTCTTCTGTATTGCTTGGGAGAATACTGGGAGGAGTTTCAATGACTTTCTTACTCAGCTGGCCCACTTGTGCCTCCAAATTTCTAATGGAGGATCTTGTTTCATTCATGAAACTAAAAGTGGCCTTTGACAGATCAGAGACTATATTGGCTAAATTAGAAGTATTTTGTTCAGAGTTCTCTGTCTGTTGCTGAGAAGATGATGGATATGGCTTACTGATGGGATATTTTTGGTTTGAGAAATGAATCTCTTCCAAAACAACACCAATCTAACCGGCAAGTGCACCGGGTCGCATCAAGTAATAAAACTCACGGGTGTGAGGTCGATCCCACAGGGATTGAAGGATTGAGCAATTTTAGTTTAGTAGTTGATTTAGTCAAGCGAATCAGGATTTGGTTGATTAATGGGTAACTTGCTGAATTTAAATTGCATTTAAAGTAAAGAGAACAAGAATTAAATTGCTGAATCTTAAAGAGCAAGAAAGTAAATGGCAGAAGCTTAAAGAGCAAGTAATGTAAATTGCAAGAATCTTAAATGACAAGAAATGTAAATGGCTTGAAATGTAAAGGGGATTGGGACTTGGATTTGCAGGAATTAAACACAGAAAAGTTAAATTGCATCAAACAGAAAGTAAATGGGAATTGGGATTGAATTAGATTCAAACAGACAAGTAAAATGAACTATTAATGCAAGAAACAGAAAATTGAAATGGTAAGTTGAGATCTCAGGTCCCAGAGACTAGAAAACCGAGTCTAGATCTCAATGCTTTCCTAGATCCAACAAGAACAATAGCAATAGAATTGTAAATTGCAAAGAGATTAGATGAAGAAGCAATGAACCGAATTGGAAATTAAATTGCAGTGAAAATCAACAAAGAGATCTAAGGTGAGATTGAAACGGAATTCCTTCAATTCTCTAACCCAAGATCAAGACAAGTGTAATTGAAATTGAAAGTAATTAAACTAAGAAAGTAGAGATCATTCAAGCTCCCAAAACTAAAAGAAAACTCTCTGAAAACTCAGAAAGGAAGCTCACCTTCGAATAACTTGAATTCTAGCCTATTTATACACTTTCTTCAATTGATCTTCAAGCCTTGAATTGGGCCTTTGCTCTTGGTGGAGTTGGGTTGAAAGAGGCCTTGGTTGATTGCTCTTGAAGTTTGGAGAGAAACCCAAGTGAATCATTTGAACCGGATTTGAGTTTTGCAAAGTTGGATTTAAAGTTAGCCTCAAAGTTAGGGGGCTAACTTTGAGGCCAACTTTTTCTAGCAGCAAACCCAATCTGCTGCACTTCACGTTGGTGCCAACGTTAGGGGGCTAACTTTGTCCCTAACGTTGGCCTTGCTTTGTGTTGGAGTGGCGCCAACGTTAGCCCAAAAGTTAGGGGGCTAACGTTGGCGCAAACGTTGGCAGCCCCTGGGAGTAATCTTCATGCCAACGTTAGCCTCCAAGTTAGGGGGCTAACGTTGGCGCAAACGTTGGCACACCCTGGGGAGAATTTCTCATGCCAACGTTAGCCTCCAAGTTAGGGGGCTAACGTTGGCGCAAACTTTGAGTGCCCAGGGAGAAAATTTCAACTTCTCAAGTTAGCCTTCAAGTTAGGGGGCTAACTTTGAGGCTAACTTTTTCACCAAAAGTTTGTGCCAAAGTTTGGGGGCTAACTTCAAGTCCAACTTCATTTATTCCTGGTTCAATTTCACTTTTCTCATTGTTCTCTCTTAGCTTCTAGCATTTCCTTCTTACTTCAACTCTTTTCCAAGCTTTCTTCACCTATCATAAATCAACCAAACACATCAAAGCTATGCTCAAAATCATGAGATGATCATTCTATTCTAATATGCACCAATTATGGCATCAAACCTCATGAATTTGCATTATTTCACATATGGTTGATTCAATCAAAGGAAGCATGAAAATCTACCCACATTAGCTTGCTTAAGCCTCAAGAAAGTGCATAATTCAATTAAAAATAAAAGAAAAAGACTAGTAAAACTAGGCTAAGATGACTTGTCATCACAACACCAAACTTAAAGCTTGCTTGTCCCCAAGCAAGAAATGAATTATTAAGAAGAAAGAATGAATTGGAAGAGGGTGTTCATGCTAGCAGAAAGTTATTGATAGTTCATGGGATTTTGTGTGGATATGCACATACTCACTTCTTATTGACTCTTAGGCTTAGAAAGTCTCCTTCAAGCTTCAAGTGTCATACTGCTATGACCTCTCATTATTCCTTTATCCTTGGCTATTACTTTGTTCAAAGCTTTATTTGAGTGTCATGTGTAGCAAGTTCATTTTCTTTTCTTTATACTTGACACATTATTCACCATGGACACTTGGCTCACCTTTCCCTTTAAACATTGATGCCCAGCACCTTTTTGGTTACTAAATGCCTTGTAGTTAGGTTGCTCTTGATAGTGGATTTTCAGCCGATGATCCCGGATTAGTTAATCCAAGTCACCAAGTGTTGAAGCACTCCAAAGAGCTTAGTAGTCCAAGCAGATCCTAATACATAGACACCACAGGCATATATTTTTAAGGTTCAAGCTATTGGTGTCCAGCTTTGTTTCCCCTTTTTTTTTTTTGGTTCTGCCATCTTTTGGCTATCTCTTTTCTTTCTTTCTTTTTGTTTTTCTTTTGAACCAAGGATTTTATTATTGAGATTCATAGACAGTAAGCCACTCTATACTTAGAATGAGACATTCTAGCTCTTTATTCACTAACAGTGAGTTTTTATACAATCACACACATACCACCACTTACTATTATTCTATTTCTTTCTAACAGAGAACTATCTCATTTCACAATCAAACATTTCTTTTATTGATTTAAAGATGCAGGGGACAGAACATGCTCTTAGTCAAGTGGAAGCAAACACACAAGCACAACTTAAACTAGCTTACTTATTTTAAGATAAACACACATAATGCAAAGACTATTAATTAAAATAACTTCTCAAAGATGCAAAAACACTTCAAACAGATAGAATGCATAATTTTTTGTAGTGATGATTAAGGAGCAAGTCCACCTTTCATTTGTCATGCTTTTTCTTTCTTCTTTCATATACTTGGTTGCGGGCATTCCCTGTGTCCATGTTTGTTGGCTGTTGACCCCGCCAGAACCCCGCTTTATTCATCGCTTCCTCTACTCTATCTTCAAGCATCATGGCTTTGTTTACTTCTATTTCACTTTTCTTTTTGAAGAACTCTTCAAATGTTGGGAATGCTGGATCCATGGTGTTCAGATGTTCTCCAATATAGTTCAGCCTGATTTGACTATTAATGTTGTAATCGGCTTGGACTTCATATCTTGCATCTTGGAGGGTTGTAAACTCATTGAGAGCCCTCATGGTTTCGGCCTGCATTTGTGCTAACTTCCCAAATGCCTCATGAGATTGAAAGGCATGCTCCTCTTGCATTGCAGTGAATTTTGACTCAAACTCATTTTGTTGGTTCATCATTTTCAGCTGCCATTCTTGTTGTTCTTGGTGATGCTTCAAGTATTGTGAATGGTACTCTTGTTGCCTTTCTTGAATTCTTGTGTATTGGTGTGATAATCTTCCAATTGCTTCTTGCATTTGAGTCATGTCCATATTGCCTTGTGGGACAAAGTGCGGTTGTTCCTCTTCTTCTTGTGATTCTTCTGGTTGTAGCTCATCTTCTTCCATTGGTTCTTCTCTTTGCCTTCTTTCATGTGGTCTTCGGCCATGATGGGCTTCGGGAGTCATTGTCATTCTTTCAATGGTTATGGGCAAGCCTTGACTTATCCACTTTGGATTCTCATCTTCCAGTGGTACTTTAGCCTTCACACACAACCTCCAAATGGTACTTGGATAATATAACCAAGATCCGGATGAATTCTTCTCAGCAATTCGTTGGATATCTTTTGCAAGGATTTCATGGACTTTGACCTCTCCTCCCACAATGATGCAATGTAACATCACAGCTCTCTTCTTGTTGACTTCTGAAGTGTTGACTGTGCCCAGAATTGATCTTTTCATCAACTCATACCATCCTTTTGCTTCCGGGGTGAGGTCACATCTCTTCAAATACTTATATCAGTTCTTGCCATCTCCTTCCCATTCGGAGTTCTCTACACAAATATCTCTAGCAATCTCATCATAATCCTGATCCTCATTCAGCCTTTGTTGGTATCCTGGTTCATTAAAGCGGACTGACTTGAGCCCCAAGACTTTCTTGATTGCATTCGAGCTAAAATCTACTTCCACTCCCCGCACATAGCTCTTGTATGTTGGTGGCTCACGCATGTCAAGCCTTGGGACGTTGGCATAAAACTCTCCTACAATATTGGCATTGATTCGGGTATCTGGTGATGTAAGCTCCTCCCACCTCCTCTTTTGAATTTTGTTCTTCATTTCTTGACATCCATCATCTGGAAATAAGAATGGAATTTCTGGATAGATTTTCTTGTCGTTCATCCACTCCATTTGAAATTGATGGTATGAAGACTTGAATCTCCATCGGTCATATTCAGGGGTGCTCTCCTCCACCATAGGTTCTTTTCCTTTTCTTCTTTTGGTTCTTGATGAGGAGGCCATGATCACTTAGTTGGTGGAGTTTTGTAAGGTTAGAGGGGGTGTGAAGAGTATTGGGGAGTTTGATGTGAGTTTGGGGCACAAAGAGGTGAGACCGAATTGGTTGGGGTAAGAATTGATGAAGGGATGTTTAGATTGTTGGAAAGAAGTGTTGCACTGAGCCTATGATGAAGGATGAAAGAATTGAGGTTTCAAAGCCACAAGGATTCGGTTATGTGCATGGCTTAAAGGTGGTGAGCTTTTTAAATGAGCAATGAAAGGCTAGGATGCAATTGGACTTAAGGGAATCAAAGGTATGTATGTAAGGATGAATGAAGACAAAATATGCTCATTGCCTTGCCTTTGCCGTGACCATCTTCTGAGGAATTGTAGATTCTCTTTTTGATGTGATGATATTTTGTCCTCATGCTATGCTTTCCTTTGTCTTGTCTCTTTCATTGAAGATTCTTTGACTACCTAATCATCACAACAAGACAACACACATTAGCTTATCCAACAGTAGCTAGAGTTGTTCTTTTTATAACAAAACAATTAATTAAACCGTGACATTCTCTTAGGAGGACACCAAACTTAGTGTTTGGTCATGTATAAAGAAAATAAGTCTCCTCCTCCAATTAGTGTAATTCCAATGTCAAATGTTCATAAGAATTGTTTTTGTTACACTTTCTTTTTCTCTCTTTTTTTTCATGAAGGATCAATTGTGTCTCTAAATTGGTACATCAAAGTTTGGTGGACACCAAACTTGTTTCTTGACAAAAGGTGCCTCACAATTGATGCCTTCATTACTGAAAAGGATTTTTCTATTTATGAGATTTTGGAAAATAACAATTGTATGATCATTGATGCATGAATTCCTAAGTTTCATGAAGTTAAGTGAACACCAAACTTAGTGTTTGGCTATATGCTTTATCAAGATACTTTAAGCATGTAAAACGGAATTATTGCTTGAAAGCATACCAACTTCAGACAATGCATGCAGTTAATGAGCCTATTCATGAAAGGAAAGGGGGTTCATGCTCAAATGATCATAACTTATTGAATTTAAAAAAATGACATGAATTTTAAAGCATGGGTTGCCTCCCATGAAGCGCTCTTTTATTGTCATTATCTTGACATTGAGGCTCTCTTTTATGGTGGTTGGTGCTTGTAGGGCCTCAATTTGTCTCCCCTGACTGTGATTCTCTTCTTTGTTTTCTGGTGTTCAATCTCAGCATGCTCTAATGAGAGTATGTTGCTGACAATGTAGTAGTCCTCATTTTGTTGATTTGACCCCAGCTGTTGATATATCAGCTGTACTTTGTCACCTTTGGAAAGCCCCTCTGTTGGAATCTTCCTATTCTTCCAACCCCTTTTTGTCTTGTTCCTGCTTTTCATCCTTCCTTTTGTTGATCTTTCTTTTCTGGCCATGGGCTTCTCTTAGGGACCTCTCTTCTTTGTGGCTAATATTCCAATATCTTTTTGAGCTTCTTCATTAATTTGCACAATCCTTGTCCTTGGGGTGTTGCTGTGACTTTCCTTGTCATTTTCTCCCTTCAGCTGTGATCCTCCCTTATCAATTTCCATAGAGTCTTTCTTCTTTTCACTAAACTGTGCCTCTGGTAAGACCTTCAGAATAACCCTCTGATCATGCATCCTGAGAGTTAACTCCCCTTTCTCTATGTCTATGATGGCTCTAGCCGTGGCCAGGAATGGCCTTCCTAGTATAACAGAGTCACCATCATCCTCGTCTGACTCTAGAACCACAAAGTCAGCAGGGTATATAAAGCTGTCCACCTTGACCAACAGATTTTCAACTACACCCCTAGGGTGCACCATTGACTTATCTACAAGCTCCAGTGACATTTGTACTGGTTTGACTTCTTCTATATGCAGCTTTTTCACCAGGGAGGATGGTATTAAATTAATACTTGCTCCGAGATCGCACATTGCTTTAGTGATGGTCACTTCCCCAATGGTGCAAGGTAACAAGAAACTCCCTGGGTCCTCAAGCTTAGGAGGCAGCCCTTTTTGAATCAAGATTCTGCATTCCTCAGTGAGTGATACGATTTCCTTCTCGTCCCAACTTCTTTTCTTATTGATAAGGTCCTTCAAGAACTTGGCGTATAAAGGCATTTGCTCAAGTGCTTCAGCTAGAGGGATATTGATTTCCAGCCTCTTGAAAGTCTCAAGGAATTTGTGGAAATGTTGGTCCTTAACCTCTTTGTTGAATCTCTGAGGATATGGCAGTGGAGGTGTGATGCTCTTTTCGATTTGCCGCTGTCCTTGAGTCTTTTCCTTGGAGCTATGTGGCTGGTTCTCCTGTTCTTTGAGTTTCTCATTGCTTTTGGTTGGCACCACACTTTGCTCCTTAGCTTGATCTGCTTTTGTTTGCTTATCCTCTGTTGGTTCTTTGATGCTCTCTTTTTGTTTCTTTGTGGTGTCATTGTTGCTCATCAATATTCTCCCACTTCTCAATTGTATTGCCTTACACTCCTCCTTGGGATTTGGGATTGTGTCACTAGGCAGTGACCTTGAAGGTCTCTCAACAGACATTTGCTTGGAAATTTGCCCGATCTGCCTTTCTAGGTTCTTTATGGAGGCCTCATGGTTTTTGTTTGTCATTTCTTGGAGTTTCATCATTTTTTCTATCATGGTTTCCAAGTTGGTGATTCTTTGGGGTTCAGGTGATGCTTGTGGTGGGTTGTGAGTTATAGGTGGTAGATGGTGGGCATTTTGGTTCATGGGTTGGTTATTGGATTGGTATTGGTTGAGGTTGGGGTAGTTATTTTGAGGTTTCCTGTAGGTGTTTTGGTTGGTTTGATGCTGGTTGTAATTTTGGTTGTTTCTTGGGTTGTTTTGGTTTGAGTTCCTCTGCCATGGTTGTTGGTGGTTTTGAGTGTCTCCCCATCTGAGGTTGGGGTGATTCTTCCATGAGGGGTTGTATGTATCACCATAAACTTCATTTGAATTAGAATGCATATACTGAACTTGTTCTTGCTGTGGCTCTTCTTGAACTTCTTCATTTTGTCCCCATGTGGTTGATGGTTGGCTAGTGTTGACTGCTGCAACTTGGAGGCTGTCAATCCTCTTGGTCATTTGCTCAAATTGTTGTTGAATTTGCTGCTGCATTAATTTGTTTTGAGCCAGGATTGAATCTACTCCTTCTAGCTCCATTACTCCTCTTCTCTGTGATGGTTGGCGACTTCTTTGATGAGCAAAGAAATATTGGTTGTTGGCCACCATATCAATAAGTTCTTGAGCCTCCTCTGCAGTTTTCATGAGCTGCAAGGAACCTCCAGCTGAGTGATCCAAGGATTCCTGAGACTTCAGTGTTAAGCCTTCATAGAAGTTTTGCAGCTTCTCCCATTCATTAAACATGTTAGAAGGGCATTTTCTGACTAGAGCTTTGTACCTCTCCCATGCCTCATAGATGGGTTCATTCTCCATTTGTGTGAATGTTTGTACCTCGGCCTTCAACCTTATAACCCTCTGTGGTGGATAAAACTTGGCAAGGAACTTGGTTACCAAGTCATCCCAGTTGTTGATGCTGTCTCTTGGAAATGATTCCAACCATTGAGTAGCCTTATCCCTGAGAGAGAATGGGAATAGCATCAGTTTATAGCTGTCAGGAGGTACTCCATTAGTTTTGACAGTGTTGCATATCCTCAGGAAGGTGGATAAGTGTTGATGTGGGTCTTCAAGTGATCCTCCACCAAAAGAGCAATTATTCTGAACCAAAGTGATGAGTTGTGGCTTAAGTTCAAAATTGTTTGCATTGACATTTGGAGCCAAGATGCTGCTTCTACAATGTCTAGGATTGGCAAAGGTATAGGAAGCCAAAACTCTCCTCTGAGGTGGGTTGCCATTGTTGTTGTCTGCTCCACCTGGTGGATTAGTTGAATGTTCCTCCATCTCATGAAATTCTTCTTCTGATTCCTCTTCTCCAACAATATTTTTTCCTCTTTCAGCTCTCCTTAACCTCCTGAGGGTCCTCTCATCTTGTTCATGAAGATTTAGTGTGGTTCTTCGTGTACCTGACATACAAGCATATCATAAGAAATGTACACCCCAATGATACTTCAATCTACTACTAAATTGAAGGTTTAGTTAGTTTAAGCAAATAAACAAACAGTTAATGGGTTAGTCAAAAATAAAGAAAAAGTGCTTGATCTAAACTTACCACCTCACTTAATCATTGTCAATCTAATCAATCCCCGGCAACGGCGCCAAAAACTTGATGGGATATTTTTGGTTTGAGAAATGAATCTCTTCCAAAACAACACCAATCTAACCGGCAAGTGCACCGGGTCGCATCAAGTAATAAAACTCACGGGTGTGAGGTCGATCCCACAGGGATTGAAGGATTGAGCAATTTTAGTTTAGTAGTTGATTTAGTCAAGCGAATCAGGATTTGGTTGATTAATGGGTAACTTGCAGAATTTAAATTGCATTTAAAGTAAAGAGAACAAGAATTAAATTGCTGAATCTTAAAGAGCAAGAAAGTAAATGGCAGAAGCTTAAAGAGCAAGTAATGTAAATTGCAAGAATCTTAAATGACAAGAAATGTAAATGGCTTGAAATGTAAAGGGGATTGGGACTTGGATTTGCAGGAATTAAACACAGAAAAGTTAAATTGCATCAAACAGAAAGTAAATGGGAATTGGGATTGAATTAGATTCAAACAGACAAGTAAAATGAACTATTAATGCAAGAAACAGAAAATTGAAATGGTAAGTTGAGATCTCAGGTCCCAGAGACTAGAAAACCGAGTCTAGATCTCAATGCCTTCCTAGATCCAACAAGAACAATAGCAATAGAATTGTAAATTGCAAAGAGATTAGATGAAGAAGCAATGAACCGAATTGGAAATTAAATTGCAGTGAAAATCAACAAAGAGATCTAAGGTGAGATTGAAACAGAATTCCTTCAATTCTCTAACCCAAGATCAAGACAAGTGTAATTGAAATTGAAAGCAATTAAACTAAGAAAGTAGAGATCATTCAAGCTCCCAAAACTAAAAGAAAACTCTCTGAAAACTCAAAAAGGAAGCTCACCTTCGAATAACTTGAATTCTAGCCTATTTATACACTTTCTTCAATTGATCTTCAAGCCTTGAATTGGGCCTTTGCTCTTGGTGGAGTTGGGTTGAAAGAGGCCTTGGTTGATTGCTCTTGAAGTTTGGAGAGAAACCCAAGTGAATCATTTAAACCGGATTTGAGTTTTGCAAAGTTGGATTTAAAGTTAGCCTCAAAGTTAGGGGGCTAACTTTGAGGCCAACTTTTTCTAGTAGCAAACCCAATCTGCTGCACTTCACGTTGGTGCCAACGTTAGGGGGCTAACTTTGTCCCTAACGTTGGCCTTGCTTTGTGTTGGAGTGGCGCCAACGTTAGCCCAAAAGTTAGGGGGCTAACGTTGGCGCAAACGTTGGCAGCCCCTGGGAGTAATCTTCATGCCAACGTTAGCCTCCAAGTTAGGGGGCTAACGTTGGCGCAAACGTTGGCACACCCTGGGGAGAATTTCTCATGCCAACGTTAGCCTCCAAGTTAGGGGGCTAACGTTGGCGCAAACTTTGAGTGCCCAGGGAGAAAATTTCAACTTCTCAAGTTAGCCTTCAAGTTAGGGGGCTAACTTTGAGGCTAACTTTTTCACCAAAAGTTTGTGCCAAAGTTTGGGGGCTAACTTCAAGTCCAACTTCATTTATTCCTGGTTCAATTTCACTTTTCTCATTGTTCTCTCTTAGCTTCTAGCATTTCCTTCTTACTTCAACTCTTTTCCAAGCTTTCTTCACCTATCATAAATCAACCAAACACATCAAAGCTATGCTCAAAATCATGAGATGATCATTCTATTCTAATATGCACCAATTATGGCATCAAACCTCATGAATTTGCATTATTTCACATATGGTTGATTCAATCAAAGGAAGCATGAAAATCTACCCACATTAGCTTGCTTAAGCCTCAAGAAAGTGCATAATTCAATTAAAAATAAAAGAAAAAGACTAGTAAAACTAGGCTAAGATGACTTGTCATCACTTACTATTATTCAGCCTGTTGCGTCCACCATTGTTAAAACCTTGTTGAGGTTTTTGTTGATCCTTCCATGAGAAATTTGGATGATTTCTCCATGATGAGTTATAGGTGTTTCCATAAGGTTCACCTAAGTAATTAACCTCTGCCATGGCAGGGTTTTCAGGATCATAAGCTTCTTCAGAAGCTGCCTCTCTAGCACTGTTGGATGCATGTTGCAATCCATTCAGATTTTGAGAGATCATGTTGACCTGTTGAGTCAACACTTTGTTCTGAGCCAATATGGCATTCAGAGCATCAATTTCAAGAACTCCTTTCTTCTGCGGTACCCCATTATTTACGGAATTCCTCTCAGAAGTATACATGAACTGGTTGTTTACAACCATGTCAATGAGTTCTTGAGCCTCTTCAGGCGTCTTTTTCAGGTGAATAGATCCACCTGCAGAATGGTCCAATGACATTTTCGAAAATTCAGAGAGACCATAATAGAATATATCCAATATGGTCCATTCTGAAAACATGTCAGATGGACATCTTTTGGTCAGCTGCTTGTATCTTTCCCAAGCTTCATAGAGGGATTCACCATCTTTTTGTTTGAAGGTTTGAACATCCACTCTCAGCTTGCTCAGCTTTTGAGAAGGAAAGAATTTATCCAAGAATGCAGTGACAAGCTTATCCCATGAGTCCAGGCTGTCCTTGGGTTGTGAATCCAACCATACTCTAGCTCTGTCTCTTACAGCAAAAGGGAAAAGCATGAGTCTGTAAACTTCAGGATCAACCCCATTCGTTTTTACAGTCTCACAGATCTGCAAGAACTCAGTTAAAAACTGATAAGGATCTTCAGATGGAAGTCCATAAAACTTGCAGTTTTGTTGCATTAAAGCAACTAGTTGAGGCTTAAGCTCAAAGTTATTGGCTCCAATGGCAGGAATGGAGATGCTTCTTCCATCAAACTTGGACGTTGGCTTTGTGAAGTCACCAAGCATTCTCCTTGCATTATTATTATTATTTCCGTCTGCCATCTCTTTCTCTTGTTTGAAAATTTCAAGAAGGTCTCTTCTGGATTGTTGTAATTTAGCTTCTCTTAATTTTCTCTTCAGAGTCCTTTCAGGTTCTGGATCAATTTCAACAAGAGTGCCTTTATCCTTGTTCCTGCTCATATGAAAGAGAAGAAAACAAGAAAAGAAAAAGGGATCCTCTATGTCACAGTATAGAGATTCCTTTATGTTAGTAGAAAAAGAAAGGGGGTAGAAGAATGAGGGATGGATTCGGATTTATGGATGAAGATAGGTGAAGAGAAGTGTTAATAATTAAATAATTAAATAGAAGAAGAGAGGAGAAGGGAAAATTCGAAAATAATTTTTTGAAAAGGAGTTAGTGATTTTCGAAAATTAAATATAAAATAAGATTAAAATTAAGACATGAAACAATTAATTAATTAAAAAGAATTTTTGAAAAAGGGAGATGTATTTTCGAAAATAGAAGAAGGAGAAGTAGTTAGGTGGTTTTGAAAAAGATAAGAAACAAACAAAAAGTTAGTTAGTTGATTGAAAAAGATTTGAAGTCAAAATTGAAAAAGATAAGAAGATAGCAAGTTGGATAAGATATTTTGAAATCAAATTTTGAAAAAGATAAAATTTTTGAAAAAGATCAAATAAAAGATAAAAAGATTTTAATTTTAAAAAATTGAAATTACTTACTTCACTAACAAGAAACTACAAGATAAGATTCTAGAACTTAAAGATTGAACCTTTCTTAACAAGAAAGTAACAAACTTCAAATTTTTGAACCAATCACATTAATTATTAGTGAATTTTCGAAAATTACATATAAAGATAAGAAAAAGATTTTGAAAATAATTTGAAAAAGATTTTTGAAATTTTCGAAAAATAGAAAAATTGAAAAAGATATGATTTTTGAAAAAGATTTTTTAAAAAGATAAGATTTTTTTAAAATTGAAATTTTGACTTGACTTGTAAGAAACAACTAATTTTGAAAATTTTTGACCAAGTCAACCCAAAATTTCGAAAATTTGGAGGGAATTAAGGAAAAGATATTTTTTTTTATTTTTGAATTTTTAATTATGAGAGAGAAAAACAACAAAAATACTTTATGCATGAAATTTTTAGATCAAAACCATGAATGCATGCAAGAATGCTATGAATGTCAAGATGAACACCAAGAACACTTTGAAGATCATGATGAACATCAAGAACATAATTTTGAAAAATTTTTTATGCAAAGAAAATATGCAAGACACCAAACTTAGAAATCTTTAATGCATGAAAAATATGAATGCAAAAATGCACATGAAAAACAAGAAAAGACACAAAACAAGAAAACATCAAGATCAGACAAGAAGACTTGTCAAGAACAACTTGAAGATCATGAAGAACACTATGAATGCATGGATTTTCGAAAAAATGCAAGAAAAATTTTTAAAACATGCAATTGACACCAAACTTAAAAATTGACTCAAGACTCAAACAAGAAACACAAAATATTTTTGATTTTTATGATTTTATGATTTTTTTGGATTTTTATTAATTATTTTCGAAAATAGAGTTTTGAAAAACGAAAAATAAAAGAAAAATTTTGAAAAAGATTTTTGAAAAGAAAATTACCTAATCTGAGCAACAAGATGAACCGTCAGTTGTCCATACTCGAACAATCCCCGGCAACGGCGCCAAAAACTTGGTGGACGAAATTGTGATTACTATCTTTTGAGCTTTAGTATGACGTTTACTCTTAGGGCACTGTTTATTTTCTTTACTTGAATTCACAACTCCGTTCAACTAACCAGCAAGTGTACTGGGTCGTCCAAGTAATAAACCTTACGTGAGTAAGGGTCGAATCCACAGAGATTGTTGGTATGAAGCAAGCTATGGTCACCTTGTAAATCTCAGTTAGGCGGATTAAAATTGTTTATGGTGAGTTCAAAAATTAGAAATAATATAAGAAATAGTAAAAGGGATAGAATACTTATGCAGATTCATTGGTGGGAATTTCAGATAAGCATATGGAGATGCTGCATGGCTCAAGGACGCCTGCTTTCCTACTGCTTCTACTCAATCCTTCTTACTCCTTTCCATGGCAAGCTTTGTATAGGGGTTCACCATCAGCTGTGGCTACTTTCAATCCTCTCGGGGAAATATCCTATGCGGCTGTCACTCGCACAGCTAACCAGTCTGGAGGCATCACCCATGGCTGATGGCTACATCCCATCCTCGCAGTGAAAGCTAATGCTCACGCACTCTGTCACAGTACGGCCAATCACTGGTTGGTTCCCGCTCCTACTGGAATAGAATCCCTTGATTCTTTTGCGTCTGTCACTAACGCCCAGCAGGTTACAAGTTTGAAGCACGTCACAGTCATTCATTACCGGAATCCTACTCGGAATACCACAGACAAGGTTAGACTTTCCGGATTCCCAGGATCCTACTCGGAACACCACAGACAAGGTTGGACTTTCCGGATCCTCATAAATGCCGCCATCTATCTAGCTTATACCACGAAGATTCTGTTGGGGAATCTAAGAGATACACATTCAGGCTCTGTTGCATGTAGAACGGAAGTGGTTGTCAATCACGCGCGTTCATGATTGAGAATGATAATGAGGGTTATTTACTCATCACATTCATCATGTTCTTGGGTGCGAATGAATATCTTGGAATAAGAATAAGATAGAGACCGAATAAGAGAAAATAGAACTTCATTAATACTTGAGGTACAGCAGAGCTCCACACCCTTAATCTATGGTGTGCAGAAACTCCACCGTTGAAAATACATAAGTGAAAGAGGTTCAGGCATGGCCGAATGGCCAGCCCCCTCCTTGATCAAGTGACCGAATGATAGAAGAGATTAAAGTGGTCAAAAGATGTCACAAGATGTCTAATACAATAGATAAATGTCCTATATATACTAGACTAGCTACTAGGGTTTACATGAGTAAGTAATTGATGCATAAATCCACTTCCGGGGCCCACTTGGTGTGTGCTTGGGCTGAGCTTGATTAATCCACGAGTTGAGGCTTCTCTTGGAGTTAAATTTTGAGTTATGACGTGTTTTGGGCGTTTAACTCCGGATTATGACGTTTTTCTGGCGTTTAACTTCAGAAAGGAGTGTGTACTTGGCGTTCAACGCCAAGTTGCGTCGTCATTCTTCGAATAAAGTATGGACTATTATATATTGCTGGAAAGCCCTGGATGTCTACTTTCCAACGCCGTTGAGAGCGCGCCATTTAGAGTTCTGTAGCTCCAGAAAATCCATTTCGAGTGCAGGGAGGTCAGAATCCAACAACATCAGCAGTCCTTTTGTCAGCCTTTTTCAGAGTTTTGCTCAAATCCCTCAATTTCAGTCAGAATTTACCTGAAATCACAGAAAAACACACAAACTCATAGTAAAGTCCAGAAATGTGAATTTAACATAAAAACTAATGAAAACATCCCTAAAAGTAGCTCAATCTTACTAAAAACTATATAAAAACAATGCCAAAAAGCGTATAAATTATCCGCTCATCAATCGTCCAAGTAATAAACCTTACGCGAGTAAGGGTCGATCCCACGGAGATTGTTGGTATGAAGCAAGCTATGGTCATCTTGTAAATCTCAGTCAGGCAGACTCAAATGGTTATGGAGGATAACATAGAATATAAAATAAGGATAGAGATACTTATGTAATTCATTGGTGAGAATTTCAGATAAGCGTATGGAGATGCTTGTCCCTTCCGTCTCTCTGCTTTCCTACTATCTTCATCCAATCCTTCTTACTCCTTTCCATGGCAAGCTGTATGTTGGGCATCACCATTGTCAGTGGCTACAATCCCATCCTCTCAGTGAAAATGTTCAACGCACCCTGTCACGGCACGGCTAATCATCTGTTGGTTCTCAATCAGGTTGGAATAGAATCCATTGATTCTTTTGCGTCTGTCACTAACGCCCAGCCTTCAGGAGTTTGAAGCTCGTCACAGTCATTCAATCATTGAATCCTACTCAGAATACCACAGACAAGGTTTAGACCTTCCGGATTCTCTTGAATGCCGCCATCAATTCTAGCTTATACCACGAAGATTCTGGTTAAGGAATCCAAGAGATATCCACTCAATCTAAGGTAGAACGGAGGTGGTTGTCAGGCACACGTTCATAGGTGAGAATGATGATGAGTGTCACGGATCATCACATTCATCAAGTTGAGGAACAAGTGATATCTTAGAACAAGAACAAGCTGAATTGAATAGAAGAACAATAGTAATTGCATTAATACTCGAGGTATAGCAGAGCTCCACACCTTAATCTATGGTGTATAGAAACTCCACCGTTGAAAATACATAAGAACAAGGTCTAGGCATGGCCGTGAGGCCAGCCCCATGATCTAAGATAGCATAAGACTGATCAAAGATAGCTACCAAGATGATCTAAGAACTAGATGTCCAAAGATGATCCTAAGATCTAAAATGATCAAAAGATTTCTAATACAATAGTAAAAGGTCCTATTTGTAGAGAACTAGTAGCCTAGGGTTTACAGAAACGAGTAAATGACATAAAAATCCACTTCCGGGCCCACTTGGTGTGTGCTTGGGCTGAGCATTGAAGTATTTTCGTGTAGAGACTTCTCTTGGAGTTAAACGCCAGCTTTTGTGCCAGTTTGGGCGTTTAACTCCCATTCTTGTGCCAGTTCCGGCGTTTAACGCCGGGCAGTTTTGAGCTGATTTGGAACGTCGATTTGAGACATCAAATCTCAAGAAAAGTATGGACTATTATACATTGCTGGAAAGCCCAGGATGTCTACTTTCCAACGCAATTGAGAGCGAGCCAATTGGACTTCTTTACCTCCAGAAAATCCACTTCGAGTGCAGGGAGGTCAGAATCCAACAACATCTGTAGTCCTTTGCAGCCTCTGAATCAGATTTTTGCTCAGGTCCCTCAATTTCAGCCAGAAAATACCTGAAATCACAGAAAAACACACAAACTCATAGTAAAGTCCAGAAAAGTGAATTTTAAATAAAAACTAATAAAAATATAATAAAAAGTAACTAAAACATACTAAAAACATACTAAAAACAATGCCAAAAAGCGTATAAATTATCCGCTCATCAGTACTCTAGCAACGGGAACCTGCGCGATAGGATGTTGGGCCATACCTACAATGGGGGCATCACTCAGAGTCAGTCTAAGAGATCGGGAGATCGGTACTAACGCTAGAAACTACAGTTTGCCTACTCAAATATCTACAATCAAGTAAGGGATAAATCTACAACCAAAACGAAACCTAAAAAATAAAAAACCTAAAATGGTAACGCCCCCTAATGTCTACCTAACCTGGGAAATAATCAATCATGCAATTCATCAAGAGCATGGCGCACACACAAAGCCAAAACAGAGTCAAAGCAGTGCAACTAGAAGATAAAGTTCAAAGAACATGATTGGAAAGAACAGCTTACCAGGATGGTGATAGTGATCAAGGAAAACTGGAAAACCTTGGGGAAGTTTAGGCGAGTGATGAGCGGATAATTTATACGCGTTTTGGCATTATTTTTATATAGTTTTTAGTATGTTTTATTCACTTTTTAGTATATTTTTATTAGTTTTTAAGAAAAATTCACATTTCTGAACTTTACTATGTATTTGTGTATTTTTCTGTGATTTCAGGTATTTTCTGGCTGAAATTGAGGGACCTGAGCAAAAATCTGATTCAGAGGCTAAAAAAGGACTGTTGATGCTATTGGATTCTGACCTCCCTCCACTCAAAATGGATTTTTTGGAGCTACAGATATCCAAATGGCGCGTTCTTAATTGCATTAGAAATTAGACATCTAGGGATTTCCAGCAATATATAATAGTTCATACTTTTCTCGAGTTTAGACGACGCAAACTGTCGTTCAATGCCAGCTTTCTGCCCTATTCTGGCGTTAAACGCCAAAAACAAGTTGCAAGCTAGAGTCAAACGCTAGAAACAAGTTACAAACTGGTGTTTAACTCCAGAGAAGGCGTCTACATGTGAAAGCTTCAATGCTCAGCCCAAGCACACATCAAGTGGGCCCAGAAGTGGATTTCTGTATCATTTACTTATTTCTGTAACCCTAGTAACTAGGTTAGTATAAATAGAACCTTTTACTATTGTACTGACATCTTTTGATCATCCTTGATCTTGGGATCGGGTGTTTTTCACTATTTTCAAATTCATATGCCATTTGGGGAGGCTGGCCATTCGGCCATGCCTAGACCTTGTTCTTATGTATTTTCAACGGTGGAGTTTTTACACACCATAAATTAAGGTGTGGAGCTCTGCTGTTCCTCGAGTATTAATGCAAAGTACTATTGTTCTTATATTCAATTCATGCTTATTCTTATTCTAAGATATTCATTCGCACACAAGAACATGATGAATATGATGATTATGTGACACTCATCACCATTCTCACTTATGAATGTGTGATTGACAACCACTTCCGTTCTACATGAAAACAAGTTTGAATGTATATTTCTTGGGTTTCTTATAAACGATTCACATCGACTCCCCTCTGACAACAAGGCATCTGAATCAGAGATTAGAATCTTCGTGGTATAGGCTAGAATCCATTGGCAGCATTCCTGAGATCCGGAAAGTCTAAACCTTGTCTGTGGTATTCCGAGTAGGATCTGAGATGGGATGACTGTGACGAGCTTCAAACTCGTGACTGTAGGCGTAGTGACAGACGCAAAAGGATAGTAAATCCTATTCCTACACGATCAAGAACCAAAAGCTGATTAGCCATAGAATATCTGTGCATGGTATTTTTCATCCGAGACGAGAAATCTGACAATTGATTAGTTGTACAGAAACCATAGAGGACCATTTTCACTGAGAGGACGGGAAGTAGCCATTGACAATGGTGACATCCAACATACAGCTTGCCATAGAAAGGAGTATGAAGGATTGGATGAAGGCAATAGAAAAGCAGAGATTCAGAAGGAGCAACGCATCTCCATACGCTTATCTGAAATTCCCACCAATGAATTACATAAGTATCTCTATCTTTATTTTATGTTTTATTTATCTTTTAATTATCAAAACTCTATAACCATTTGAATCCGCCAGACTGAGATTTACATGATGACCATAGCTTGCTTCATGCCGACAATCTCCGTGGGATCGACCCTTACTCACGTAAGGTTTATTACTTGGACGACCTAGTGCACTTGCTGGTTAGTTGTGCGAAGTTGTGAAAAAGAGTTGAGATTACAATTGTGCGTACCAAGTTATTGGCGCCATTGAAATCCCAATTTCGTGCACCAAGTTTTTGGCGCCATTGCCGAGGATTGTTCGAGTTTGGACAACTGATGGTTCATCTTGTTGCTCAGATTAGGTAATTTTCTTCTTCTTTCAACCTTTATTTTATTTCCAAAAAGTTTTAAAAAATCTTTCAAAAAATTTTCTTCTTTTTCGTTTTTCCAAAATAATTTTCGAAAAAACCAAAAGATTAATAAAATCATAAAAACCAAAAAAATATTTTGTGTTTCTTATTTTAGTCTAGTGTCAGTTTTTAAGTTTGGTGTCAATTGCATGTTTTAATTTTTCTAAAAATTTTCGAAAACTCATGCATTGCATTCTTCATAATCTTCAAGTTGTTCTTGATGAGTCTCCTTGTTTGATCTTCATATTTTCTTGTTTTGTGTCTTTTCTTGTTTTTCATATGCATTTTTAGTTTGTTAATGTCTAAGCATTAAAAATTTCTAAGTTTGGTGTCTTGCATGTTTTTCTTTTCTTGAAAATTTTTCAAAAATAAGTTCTTGATGTTCATCATGATCTTCAAAGTGTTCTTGATGTTCATCTTGACATTCAAAGTATTCTTGCATGCATCATTGGTTTTGATCCAAAATTTTCATGTTTTGAGTCATTTTTGTGTTTTTCTCTCTCCTCATTAAAAATTCAAAAAAATCATAAAAAAATATCTTTCCCTTATTTCTCTCATAAATTTCGAAATCTTTGGGTTGACTTAGTCAAAAAAATTTTTAAAATAAGTTGTTTCTAGTTAGTCAAGTCAAGATTTCAATTTCAAAATTTTATCTTTTCAAAGTCTTTTTCAAAATCAAATATTTTTCATTTTTTTCTTTGTTTTTTGAAAATTTTTAAAAAATCTTTTTCA
This sequence comes from Arachis stenosperma, assembly GCF_014773155.1. Classification (NCBI taxonomy): domain Eukaryota; kingdom Viridiplantae; phylum Streptophyta; class Magnoliopsida; order Fabales; family Fabaceae; genus Arachis; species Arachis stenosperma. The sequence goes on from NC_080386.1 coordinate 40,514,541, forward strand.
GAACTTTTCAAAATCTTTTTCTTATCTTCATTTCATAATTTTTGAAATCACTACTAACAATTAATGTTTTGATTCAAAATTTTCAAGTTTGTTACTTTCATGTTAAGAAAGGTTCAATATTTAAATTCTAGAATCATATCTTTTAGTTTCTTGTTAGCCAAGTAATCAAAATCAAATCTTTTTAAAACTTCTTTTTCAAATCTTTTTTCAAAATAAATTTCAATCATATCTTTTTAATCATATCTTTTTCAAATCATATCTTTTTCAAACTTTAATTTCAAAATCTTTTCTAACTTCTTATCTTTTCAAAATTGATTTTCAAATCTTTTTCAACTAACTAATTGACTTTTTGTTTGTTTTACTATTTCTTATCTTTTTCAAAACCACCTAACTACTTTTCTCTCTCTAGTTTTCGAAAATTACCTTCCCCTTTTTCAAAATTCTTTTAATTAACTAATTATTTCAAATTTTAATTTTAATTCTATTTCTTCTCTTAATTTTCGAATTCTAACTAAATTTTAAAATAAAAACAAAAATATTTTCCTTTTCCTTTTAATTATTTTCGAAAACTCCCCCATCTCTCCTTCTACTTATTTTATTTATTTACTAACACTTCTCATCCACTCATAATTCGAACCCTCTTCCCTTCTCTCTTTGTGTTCGAATTTTTCCTCTTCTACTCTTCTTCTCTTCTACTGACATAAAGGAATCTCTATACTGTGACATAGAGGATTTCTCTTCTTTTCTGTTCTCTTCTTTTTCATATGAGCAGGAGCAAGGACAAGGACATTCTTGTTGAAGCAGATCTTGAACCTGAAAGGACTCTTAAGAAGAAGCTAAGAGAAGCTAAAGCACAACAATCCAAAGAAAACCTTATAGAGAATCTCGAAAAAGAAGGAGACATGACCGAACCTAACAACAATGTAAGGAAGATACTTGGTGACTTTATTGCACCAAATTCCAACTTACATGGAAGAAGCATCTCAATCCTTGCCATTGGAGCAAACAATCTTGAGCTAAAGCCTCAATTAGTTTCTCTGATGCAACAAAATTGTAAGTTTTATGGACTTCCATCAGAAGATCCTTCTCAATTCTTAACTGAGTTCTTGCAGATTTGTGATACTGTTAAGACCAATGGAGTTGATCCTGAGGTCTATAAGCTTATGCTTTTCCCTTTTGCTGTAAGAGACAGAGCTAGAATATGGTTGGACTCTCAACCTAAAGATAGCCTGAACTCTTGGGATAAGCTGGTCACGACTTTCTTAGCCAAGTTCTTTCCTCCTCAAAAGCTGAGCATGCTTAGAGTGGATGTTCAAACCTTCAGGCAAAAAGAAGGTGAATCCCTCTATGAAGCTTGGGAAAGATACAAGCAATTGACAAAAAAGTGTCCTTCTGACATGCTTTCAGAATGGATCATCCTGGATATATTCTATGATGGTCTGTCTGAATTGTCTAAGATGTTATTGGACCATTCTGCAGGTGGATCTAGTCACCTGAAGAAAACACCTGCAGAAGCTCAGGAACTCATTGAAATGGTTGCAAATAACCAGTTCATGTACACCTCTGAAAGGAATCCTGTGAGTAATGGGATGCCTCAGAGGAAGGGAGTTCTTGAAATTGATGCTCTGAATGCCATATTGGCTCAGAACAAAATGTTGACTCAGCAAGTCAATATGATTTCTCAAAGTCTGAATGGTTTGCAAAATGCATCCAACAGTACTAAGGAAGCATCTTCTGAAGAAGAAGCTTATGATCCTGAGAACCCTGCAATGGCAGAGGTGAATTACATGGGTGAAGCCTATGGAAACACCTATAATCCCTCATGGAGAAATCATCCAAATTTCTCATGGAAGGATCAACAAACGCCTCAACAAGGGTTTAATAATGGTAGAAGTAACAGGTTTAGCAATAGCAAGCCTTTTCCATCATCCTCTCAGCAACAGACAGAGAATTCTGAGCAGAGCCCCTCTAGCTTAGCAAACATAGTCTCTGATCTATCTAAGGCCACTCTCAGTTTTATGAATGAAACAAGGTCCTCCATTAGAAATTTGGAGGCACAAGTGGGCCAGCTGAGTAAAAGAGTCACTGAAACTCCTCTTAGTACTCTCCCAAGCAATACAGAAGAGAATCCAAAAAGAGAGTGCAAGGCCATAACCTTACTTGGTGTGGACGAACCTAGAGAGGAGGAGAAGGACGTGAATCCCAGTGAGGAAGACCTCATGGGACATCCTCTGGACAAAAAGGAGTTCCCATTTGAGGAACCTAAGGAATCTGAGGCTCATCTAGAGACCATAGAGATTCCATTAAACCTACTTCTGCCATTCATGAGCTCTGATGACTATTTCTCCTCTGAAGAGGATGAAGATATTACTGAAGAGCAAGTTGCTAAGTACCTTGGAGCAATCATGAAGCGGAATGCCAAGTTATTTGGTAATGAGACTTGGGTGGATGAACCCCCCTTGCTCACCAATGAACTGAATGACTTGGTTAGGCAGACATTACCTCAAAAGAAACAGGATCCTGGTAAATTCTTAATTCCATGTACCATAGGCACCATGACCTTTGAGAAGGCTCTGTGTGACCTGGGGTCAGGCATAAACTTAATGCCACTCTCTGTAATTGAGAAACTGGAATCTTTGAGGTACAGGCTGTCAAATTCTCATTAGAGATGGCAGACAAATCCATGAAAAAGGCTTATGGACAGGTAGAGGACGTGCTAGTGAAGGTTGAAGGCCTTTATATCCCTGCTGATTTCATAATCCTAGACACTGGAAAAGATGAGGATGAATCCATCATCCTTGGCAGACCTTTCCTAGCCATAGCAAAAGCTGTGATTGATGTTAATAGAGGAGAGTTGGTCCTTCAATTGAATGAGGACTACCTTGTATTCAAGACTCAAGGTTCTCCTTCTGTACACATGGAGAAGAAGCATGAGAAGCTTCTCTCAATACAGAGTCAAACAAAGCCCCTAGCTTCAAACTCTAAGTTTGGTGTTGGGAGGCCACAGCCAAACTCTAAGTTTGGTGTTGAGAGGCCACAACCAAACTCTAAGTTTGGTGTTGAGAGGCCCCAACCATGCTCTGAATATCTGTGAGGCTCCATGAGAGCCCACTGTCAAGCTATTGACATTAAAGAAGCGCTTATTGGGAGACAACCCAATTTTTATTTATCTATGTTATTTCATGTTTTTTTTAGGTTGATATTCATGTGGAGTCACAAAAACAACTACAAAAATTAAAGAAAAATAAAAAACAACATTAAAAATAGTACACCCTGGAGGAGAAACTTACTGGCATTTAAACGCTAGTAAGGGTAGCAGAATGGGCGTTTAACGCCCAGTCTGGCACCATTCTGAGCGTTAAACGCCAGAAAGAAGCACCAGACTGGCATTAAACGCCAGAAAGAAGCAACAAGCTGGCGTTAAATGCCAGAAACAGGTTGCAGCTTGGCGTTTAACACCAGGAAAGGAATAAAAGCTGGTATTTAATGCCAGAAACAAGCAGCAGCCTAGCGTTAAACACCAGGATTGCACACTAAGGGCGTTTACACGCCTAAATAGAGCAGGGATGAGAAATCCTTGACACCTCAGGATCTGTGGACCCCACAAGATCCCCACCTATCCCACCTCTCTCCTTCTCCCCCCTCACACATCTCTATAACACCCTACCCAAAGCACCACTCACCTATCAAATCCTATTCTCTTTCCTATATTCTCTTCACCAATCACCTCCATCATTCTTCCCCAAAAACCCCCTACCTCTCCACCCTTCTCCTCCTTTTTTTTTCTTCTTCTTCCCCTTCTTTCTCTCTTCTTTTGCTCGAGGACGAGCAAACCTTTTAAGTTTGGTGTGGTAAAAGCATTGCTTTTTGTTTTTTCATAACCATTTATGGCACCTAAGGTCGGAGAAACCTCTAGAAAGAGGAAAGTGAAGGCAAAAGCTTCCACCTCCGAGTCATGGGAGATGGAGAGATTCATCTCAAAGGTCCATCAAGACCACTTCTATGAAGTTGTGGCCAAGAAGAAGGTGATCCCTAAGGTCCCTTTCATGCTCAAGAAAAATGAGCATCCGGAGATCCGACATGAAATCCGAAGAAGAGGTTAAGAAGTTCTTACCAACCCCATTCAACAAGTCGGAATCTTAATGGTTCAAGAGTTCTAGGCCAATGCATGAATCACTAGGAACCATGATCAAAGTATGAACCCGAACCCAAAGAATTGGCTTACAATGGTTCGGGGAAAATACTTAGATTTTCAACGGTGGAGTTTCTACACACCATAGATTAAGGTGTGGAGCTCTGCTGTTGCTCAAGTATTAATGCAAAGTACTATTGTTCTTCTAATCAATTCATGCTTATTCTTATTCTAAAATATTCATTCGCACACAAGAACATGATGAATGTGATGATTATGTGACACTCATCACCATTCTCACTTATGAACGCGTGATTGACAACCACTTCCGTTCTACATGAAAACAAGCTTGAATGTATATCTATTGGGTTTCTAATCAATGATTCACATCGACTCCCCTCTGACAACGGGGCATCTGAATCAGAGATTAGAATCTTCGTGGTATAGGCTAGAATCCATTGGCAGCATTCCTGAGATCCGGAAAGTCTAAACCTTGTCTGTGGTATTCTGAGTAGGATCTGGGATGGGATGACTGTGACGAGATTCAAACTCGTGACAGTAGGGCGTAGTGATAAACGCAAAAGGATAGTAAATCCTATTCCTACACGATCAAGAACCAACAGCTGATTAGCCATACGATATCTGTGCATGGTATTTTTCATCCGAGACGAGAAATCCGACAATTAATTAGTCGTACAGAAATCGTAGAGGACCATTTTCACTGAGAGGACGAGAAGTAGCCATTGACAATGGTGACACCCAACATACAGCTTACCATAGAAAGGAGTATAAAGAATTGGATGAAGGCAATAGAAAATCAGAGATTCAGAAGGAACAACGCATCTCTATACGCTTATCTGAAATTTTCACCAATGAATTACATAAGTATCTCTATCTTTATTTTATGTTTTATTTATCTTTTAATTATCAGAACTCTATAACCATTTGAATCCGCCTGACTGAGATTTACAAGATGACCATAGCTTGCTTCAAGCCAACAATCTCCATGGGATCGACCCTTACTCACGTAAAGTTTATTACTTGGACGACCCAGTGTACTTGCTGGTTAGTTGTACGAAGTTGTGAAAAAGAGTTGAGATTACAATTGTGTGTACCAAGTTGTTGGCGCCATTAAGATCACAATTTTGTGCACCAATGAGGTAGAGGATTCGCAGCAGGAAACTTGGGAAGAGATGAGAGAAAGTGAGAGATATGATGATAATAGGGAAGTGGAAACGGAAAAGAAAGGAAACTGAAAGGAAAATTGACTCCAAAAAGCGCGAAAGGCAGGGGTAGAATGGTCATTTCGCGCAGGGTTTAAATCATCCATTAAGAGCTTTAAATGCTCGGCGCGAAGAAGAAGGCAAGAAACGGCGCTCTCCTGCAGCGAAGAAACCCACACGCGCGTAGAGGATGCGTCCCAATCACGAGCGACCGACAAGGCGACAACACACGCAAAGAGAAACAGAATGCGCTAACTACGGTGTTCACGGCCATAGCTGGCGCGTTGGAGACACTGTTACGGCCCAGCCTGCGCGGTCTGACCCGGTTCTGCACACGGGATGACTCGACCCGAGAGACCGACCTAGAGGGCGTCCCGCATCCGGGCCAAGACCTGGACACCTGCACCCCTGCAGCCAACCACATGACAGCTGGGGGAGGAAGATTCAAGGAAGGAGACCTCTCCTATGGGGCCCGCCTTACTGACAGGGTATATATGAGGAGGGTCCTACCCCTCCCCCAAAGTACGTCTGATGAGCGGATATTTTATACGCTTTTTGGGGGTAATTTCATGTAGATTTTAGCATGTTTTAATTAGTTTTTAGTTAAATATTATTAGTTTTTAAGCAAAAATCATATTTCTGGACTTTACTATGAGTGTGTGTATTTTTCTGTGATTTCAGGTATTTTCTGGCTGAAATTGAGGGAGCTGAGCAAAAATCTGACTTAGGCTGAAAAAGGACTGCTGATGCTGTTGGATCCTGACCTCCCTGCACTCGAAATGGATTTTTTGGAGCTACAGGAGTCCAATTGGCGCGCTCTCAACGGCGTTGGAAAGTAGATATCCAGGGCTTTCCAGCAATATATAATAGTCCATACTTTGCGCGAGGATAGACGACGTAACTTGGCGTTAAACGCCAAGTTCATGCTGCTGTCTGGAGTTAAACGCCAGAAAAACGTCATGATCCGGAGTTGAACGCCCAAAACACGTCATAATCTGAAGTTTGACGCCAAGAAAGGCCTTTACACGTGGAAAGCTTTAGTCTCAGCCCCAGCACACACCAAGTGGGCCCCAGAAGTGGATTTCTGCACCAATTATCTTAGTTTATTCATTTTTCTGTAAACCTAGGTTACTAGTTTACTATTTAAACAACTTTTACAGACATTCCTTGTACCTCATGACATTTTCAGATCTGAATTATATACTTTTGACGGCATGAGTCTCTAAACTCCATTGTTGGGGGTGAGGAGCTCTGCAGCGTCTCGATGATTTAATACAATTCCTTTGTTTTCCATTCAAACACGCTTGTTCTTGTCTAAGATGTTGATTCGCGCTTAATTGTGAAGAAGGTGATGATCCGTGACACTCATCACCTTCCTCAATCTATGAACGTGTGCCTGACAACCACCTCCGTTCTACATCAGACTGAATGAATATCTCTTAGATTCCCCAACAGAATCTTCGTGGTATAGGCCGGATTGATGGCGGCATTCATGAGAATCCGGAAAGTCTAAACCTTGTCTGTGGTATTCCGAGTAGGATTCTGGGATTGAATGACTGTGACGTGCTTCAAACTCCTGAGGGCTGGGCGTTAGTGACAGACGCAAAAGAATCAATGGATTCTATTCCAACCTGATTGAGAACCGACAGATGATTAGCCGTGCTGTGACAGAGCATAGGAACGTTTTCACTGAGAGGATGGGAAGTAGCCACTGACAACGGTGACACCCTACATAGAGCTTGCCATGGAAGGAATCTACGTGTGAGAAGAGGATTTCAAGGAAGAGTTGAAGTCAAAGGACAAAGCATCTCCAAAACTCCAACATATTCTCCATTACTGCACAACAAGTAACGCTAGTATTCTTTATTATTCCAACTTACAATTTTAAGTAGTTTGGCTTTTTACAAGTAAAATCCAATTAACCTCATTGGCATCCTGACTAAGACAAATAAAATAAGTATTGATTGCTTCAAGCCAATAATCTCCGTGGGATCGACCCTTACTCACGTAAGGTATTACTTGGACGACCCAGTGCACTTGCTGGTTAGTTGAACGAAGTTGTGAAGTTGATTTTGGACCAGGCTCTATTATCATATTCTATAAAGAGATACAATTTCGTCCACCAAGTTTTTGGCGCCGTTGCCGGGGATTATTGAGTTTGGACAATTGAAGGCTTATTTTATTTCTTAGATTAGGAATATTTTATTTTTATTTTTTTATTGTTATAGAGTCATTAAATCTTGATAGGATAGTTTCTTTTCAAAAATTTCTTTTCAAAATTTATTATTTCTCTTTTAATTAATTGCTAATTTTCGTGAAGTTTAGTGTCTTGTTCTAAGTTTGGTGTCAATTGCATATCTCATATTTTCCTTTAAAATTTTCGACTTGTGTTCTTTGTTCTTCATTGATCTTCAAGTTGTTCTTGTTTATTTTTCTTGTTTGATCTTGAGTTTTTCTTGCTTTGTGTCTTTTCTTGTTTCACTTGTGTTCTTTTTAAAGCACTAATTGGAATATCTAGAACAAGTGTTATATTTATTCCCAATTGGCTAAAGCATTGGCTTATATTTTTGATGAGGGAGCACCAGTACTTTTGAAAATCTTTTTCAAAAATAATTTTTCTTAATTTAATCTTGTGCCAAACTTTAAGTTTGGTGTTTTCTTGTTAATCTCTTTATTATTTTCGAAAATTTTCTTAAAGTTTTCTAAAAATTTTAAGTTTGGTGTTCTTTCTTTTGTTCTTGGTGTTCTTGTCAATCTTCAAGGTGTTCTTGAGTTTTTCTTGTGTCTTGATCTTAAAATTTTTAAGTTTGGTGTTCCTTGGTGTTTTCCCTCCAAAAATTTTCGAAAACAAGGAACATTAGATCTAAAAATTTTAAGTCTTGTGTCTTTTGTGTGTTTTTCTCTTTCATCATAAAATTCAAAATTCAAAAAAAAAATATATATATATATATATATCTTTTCTAATTAATTTTGAACTACATTTTTCGAAAATCTTATATAAAAATTCAATTTTCAATTTCAAAATATTTCCACTTTCTTTTATTTATTTCGTTCTTATTTTATTTTATAAAAATTAATTTGTATAAAATAAATAATACCCACATATTCCACAGTCCTTTATAAACAAATAACTCTATTGTTCAATATGGAAGCAAGTGGGAATGAACAGTCCAAGAGGACTCTGGGGTCATATGCTAACCCCACTACTGCTTCATATGGGAGTAGTATTTGTATACCCTCCATTGGAGTTAGTAGCTTTGAGCTGAATCCTCAGCTCATTATCATGGTGCAGCAAAACTGCCAGTATTCTGGTCTTCCACATGAAGAACCTACAGAGTTTCTGGCACAATTTCTGCAAATTGCTGATACAGTACATGATAAGGAAGTAGATCAGGATGTCTACAGACTATTACTGTTTCCATTTGCTGTAAAAGATCAAGCTAAGAGGTGGTTAAATAACCAGCCTAAGAACAGCATAAAAACATGGAAACAGCTGTCAGAAAAATTCCTGAATCACTATTTCCCTCCCAAACGGATGACACAGCTAAGGCTAAACATCCAAGGCTTCAAACAAGGAGATAATGAATCCCTTTATGATGCTTGGGAGAGATACAGAGAGATGCTAAGAAAATGCCCCTCTGAAATGTTTTCAGAATGGGTGCAATTAGACATCTTCTACTACGGGCTTACAGAAAAAGCTCAGATTTCTCTAGACCACTCAGCTGGTGGATCTATACATATGAGAAAAACAATTGAAGAAGCTCAAGAGCTTATTGATACAGTTGCCAGAAATCAGCATCTGTACCTAAGCAGTGAATCCTCTATGAAAGAAGAAGCTAAAACAGTAACTGCAGAACTCAGTCCAGTGGATCAGGCTAATGAATTCAATCAGCAATTAGATTTTCTAACTCAGCAGCTAGCCGAATTCAAGGAAATATTACAGGAAACAAGAATGGCTAACAGGAACATGGAAGTGCAATTAAAGCAGACAGAAAAGCAACTGTCAAAACAAATAACAGAAGAATGCCAAGCAGTTCAATTAAGAAGTGGGAAAACATTAAATACCTCACTTCAAAGCCGCAGGAAACCAAGAAATGAACAAGAGGATACTCAAAATCCCTCTGAGGACAATAAGAGCCCAGAGAGGAACAAAGCTGGCGCTGAACGCCCAGACCATGCTCATTCCTGGCGTTCAACGCCAGAAACAAGCATGAATCCGGCGTTGAACGCCCAAAGGGAGCATGGTTCTGGCGTTCAAACGCCAGTAACAAACAAGGAAGTGGCGTCTAACGCCACTCCAGCTCCCACCACTGGCATTCAAATGCCAGTAGGGAATCAGTCACATACAAGTGCTGACCTTTCTAAAAAGGCTTCCCAACCCACTTCTGTAGGTAATAAACCTGCAGCAACTAAGGTTGAGGAATACAAAGCCAAAATGCCTTATCCTCAGAAACTCCGCCAAGCGGAACAGGATAAGCAATTTGCTCGCTTTGCAGACTATCTCAGGACTCTTGAAATAAAGATTCCGTTTGCAGAAGCACTTGAGCAAATACCCTCTTATGCTAAGTTCATGAAAGAAATCTTAAGTCATAAGAAGGATTGGAGGGAAACTGAAAAAGTCTACCTCACTGAAGAATGCAGTGCAGTCATTCTGAAAAGCTTACCTGAGAAGCTTAAAGATCCTGGGAGCTTTATGATACCATGCACATTAGAGGGTAATTGTACCAAGCAAGCTTTATGTGATCTTGGGGCAAGTATCAACTTAATACCTGCATCTACTATCAGAAAGCTTGGTTTAACTGAAGAAATTAAACCAACCAGGATATGTCTTCAACTTGCTGATGGCTCCATTAAGTACCCATCAGGCGTGATTGAAGACATGATTGTCAAGGTTGGGCCATTTGCCTTTCCTACTGACTTTGTGGTGCTGGAAATGGAGGAGCACAAGAGTGCAACTCTCATTCTAGGAAGACCTTTCCTAGCAACTGGCCGAACCCTCATTGATGTCCAAAAAGGGGAAGTAACCTTGAGAGTCAATGAGAAGGAGTTCAAGTTAAATGTTGTCAAAGCAATGCAACATCCAAACACCCCAAATGACTGCATGAGTGTTGATATTATTGATTCTCTGGTAAGAGAGGTCAATATGGCTGAGAGTTTGGAATCAGAGCTAGAGAACATCTTTAAAGATGTTCAGCCTGATTTGGAGGAGTCAGAGAAGATAATAGAACCTCTGAAAATCCCTCAAGAAGAGGAGAAACCTCCAAAACCCGAACTCAAACCATTACCACCTTCCCTGAAATATGCATTTCTGGGAGAAGGTGATACCTTTCCTGTAATTATAAGCTCTACCTTAGAGCCACAGGAAGAGGAAGCACTAATTCAAGTGCTCAGGACGCACAAGTCAGCTCTTGGGTGGTCCATTAGTGATCTTAAGGGCATTAGCCCAGCCAGATGCATGCACAAAATCTTGCTGGAAGATGACGCCAAGCCAGTGGTTCAACCACAAAGGCGGCTGAATCCAGCTATGAAAGAAGTGGTGCAGAAAGAGGTCACTAAATTACTAGAGGCTGGGATTATTTATCCTATTTCTGACAGCCCCTGGGTGAGTCCTGTCCAAGTTGTCCCTAAGAAAGGCGGCATGACAGTGATTCATAATGAAAAAAATGAACTGGTTCCTACAAGAACAGTTACAGGGTGGCGTATGTGTATTGATTATAGAAGGCTCAATACAGCCACCAGAAAGGATCATTTTCCTTTACCATTCATAGACCAGATGCTAGAAAGACTAGCAGGTCATGAATACTACTGCTTCCTGGATGGATATTCAGGTTATAATCAAATTGCAGTAGATCCCCAGGATCAAGAGAAAACGGCATTCACATGCCCATCTGGAGTATTTGCATACAGAAGGATGCCATTTGGCCTGTGCAATGCACCTGCAACCTTTCAGAGGTGCATGCTCTCCATTTTCTCTGATATGGTGGAAAAATTTCTGGAAGTCTTCATGGATGACTTTTCAGTATTTGGAGACTCATTCAGCTCCTGCCTTAACCATTTAGCACTTGTTCTGAAAAGATGCCAAGAGACTAACCTGGTTTTAAACTGGGAAAAATGTCACTTTATGGTGACTGAAGGAATTGTCCTTGGGCACAAAATTTCGAACAAGGGAATAGAGGTGGACCAAGCTAAAGTTGAAGTAATTGAAAAATTACCACCACCCACCAATGTTAAGGCAATCAGAAGCTTTCTGGGGCATGCAGGATTTTATAGGAGGTTTATAAAGGATTTTTCAAAAATCACCAAACCTCTAAGCAACCTGCTAGCTGCTGACACGCCATTCATCTTTGATCAAGAGTGTCTGCAGGCATTTGAGACCCTGAAAGCTAAATTGGTCTCAGCACCAATCATCTCTGCACCAAACTGGGCATTACCGTTTGAACTAATGTGTGATGCCAGTGACCATGCCATTGGTGCAGTGTTGGGACAAAGGCATGACAAGCTTCTGCACGTCATTTACTATGCCAGCCGTGTCCTAAATGATGCACAGAAGAATTACACAACCACAGAAAAAGAGCTACTTGCAGTGGTTTACGCCATTGACAAATTCAGATCCTATTTAGTAGGATCAAAAGTGATTGTGTACACTGATCATGCTGCTCTTAAATATCTACTCACAAAGCAGGATTCAAAACCCAGACTCATCAGATGGGTGTTGCTTCTGCAAGAGTTTGATATAGAAATAAGAGACAGAAAAGGGACAGAAAATCAAGTAGCAGATCACCTGTCCCGAATAGAACCAGTAGAAGGGGCGTCCCTCCCTCTCACTGAGATCTCTGAAACCTTTCCGGATGAGCAACTATTTGCCATCCAGGAAGTGCCATGGTTTGCAGACATTGCAAACTACAAGGCAGTGAGATTCATACCCAAAGAGTACAGTAGGGTGCAATCAAAGAAATTAATCACAGATGCAAAGTACTATCTCTGGGATGAACCATATCTCTTCAAGAGATGTGCAGACGGAGTAATCCGTAGATGTGTGCCTAAAGAGGAAGCACAGAAGATCCTTTGGCATTGCCATGGATCACAGTATGGAGGACATTTTGGAAGTGAGCGAACAGCCACAAGAGTCCTCCAAAGTGGCTTCTACTGGCCTACTCTCTATAAAGATTCCCGAGCATTTGTGCTTAATTGTGACAGTTGCCAAAGATCAGGCAACCTACCTCACAGTTACGCCATGCCTCAACAAGGAATCTTGGAGATTGAGTTGTTTGATGTATGGGGAATTGACTTCATGGGACCTTTCCCACCATCATACTCAAACACTTATATTCTGGTGGCAGTGGATTATGTATCCAAATGGGTGGAGGCTATTGCAACACCCACTAATGACACTAAAACAGTGTTGAAATTCCTCCAGAAACATATATTCAGCAGATTTGGTATCCCTAGAGTGTTAATCAGTGATGGGGGCACTCATTTCTGTAATAAACAGCTTTACTCTGCTCTGGTACGTTATGGAGTCAACCACAGGGTGGCTACTCCATATCATCCACAAACTAATGGGCAAGCTGAAGTCTCAAATAGAGAACTCAAAAGAATCCTGGAACGGACTGTAATTAACCGTAGAAAGGATTGGGCAAGAAGCTTGGATGATGCTCTGTGGGCATACAGAACAGCATTTAAGACCCCTATAGGGACCTCTCCATACCAGCTTGTGTATGGAAAGGCGTGTCACTTGCCAGTAGAACTGGAACACAAGGCCTACTGGGCAACCAGATTCCTGAACCTTGATGCCAAGTTAGCTGGAGAAAGACGATTACTCCAGTTAAATGAGCTAGAGGAATTTAGACTCAATGCTTTCGAAAATGCAAAAATTTACAAAGAGAAAGCAAAAAGATGGCATGATAAGAAATTGTCATCCAGAGTCTTTGAGCCAGGACAGAAAGTTCTGTTATTTAATTCAAGGCTCAAATTATTCCCTGGGAAATTAAAATCCCGGTGGAGAGGTCCATATGTAATTACAAGTGTATCACCATATGGATACATAGAGCTTCAGGATAATGACTCTAACAAAAAGTTCATTGTTAATGGACAAAGAGTCAAACATTATCTTGAAGGCAATTTTGAGCAAGAATGCTCAAAACTGAGACTTGATTAAAACTCAGTAATAGTCCAGCTAATGACATTAAAGAAGCGCTTGCTGGGAGGCAACCCAGCCATTTACAAAGTTTATTTACTAATTAAATAAATTTTCTTTTTTACAGGTATAGGTCCAAATCTCTTCAAGGTAAAATAGCAATTGGTTGGATTCACAGAGTTATACAGGAAATTGGAAGCTTACTGGCGTGAAAAAGTCAGTAAGAAACACTTTTGGCGTCAAACGCCCAAAAGAAGCACCCACTGGGCGTTTAACGCCAGTAAGGGTAGCCATCTGGGCGTTAAACGCCAGAAAGGAGCATCTTCTGGGCGTTAAACGCCAGAAAGATGCACCTTCTGGGCGTTTAACGCCAGTCTGCTAGCATCCTGGGCGTTCAGAAAAAAATGCCCAGTGACAAAGGACTTTCTGGCGTTCAACGCCAGAAAGAAGCACCAGATGGGCGTTGAACGCCCAGGAGAAGCAACATTTGGGCGTTGAACGCCCAAAACATGCACCATGTGGGCGTTCAACGCCAGGATGATGGGAGGAGGTACAATTCGTTTTTCTTCATAATTTTTCTAAATTTTTATGTTTCAATTCATGATTTCTTGCATAAACATGTTTCAAAATGTCATCTTTCAATTCTAAAATTTTTAATCCTAATTTCTAGAAACACTAATTTCTAAAATCCCTTTTTCAAAAATATCAAATATATCTTAATTCATAAGCCCAAATCTTTGTCCAATCCAATTCTTTTTCAAATATTTTTAATTTCTTCTCATATCTTTTTCAACTCATCTTATCTTTATTTGAAAATGCCTTTCATCTACTCCTCTCCTTTCCTTTCTTTTGCTTGAGGACAAGCAAACCTCTAAGTTTGGTGTGATTTGCCATGATCACTGAGCTAAAACTCATTAAGATCATGGCACCTAAGAGAACAGGAAGAGCAAGGATGTGAACTTAAGGGAGCTGAAGCGTCAGAAATTAATTCTTGAAGGCACCCCACAGACTAGAGGAACATCCACTTCCCAAAATACAGGTTGTTAAGTTCTAATTCCAGCTTTAACTCTGTGATAGTATTATTTTAGAAATTTACCTTAGGAGATATATAGTAGTAGTAGTAATTAGTATGTCTATTTTGATTTTATTTCCAATTAAGCTGTAATTTATTTTTCTCATCATCATCAGGCATGAATAAAGTAGTAGAATTTTTTTTAGAATAAAGAAGTAATCTATTTATGAGTTCTTAGTAATAAAGACTATAATTAATTATATGTGGTGGCAATACTTTTTGTTCTCTGAATGAATGCTTGAACAGTGCATAAATTGTACTTTGAATTTGATGAATATTGGCTCCTGAAAGGATGAGGAACACGAAAAATATTATTGATGATCTGAAAAATCATGAAATTGATTCTTGAAGCAAGAAAAAGCAGTTCAAAAAAAAAAAAAAGAAAGAAAAACAAGCCATGAGCACTAGCCAAGAGTAAAAAAGGGATCCAAGGCTTTGAGCATCAATGGATAGGAGGGCCCAAGGAAATAAAATCCAGGCCTAAGTGGTTAAACCAAGCTGTCCCTAACCATATGCTTGTGGCATGCAGGTCCAAGTTACAAGCTTGAGACTGAGTGGTTAAAGTCGTGATCCAAAGCAAAAGAGTGTGCTTAAGAGCTCTGGACACCACTAACTGGAGACTTTAGCAAAGCGAAGTCACAATCTGAAAGGGTTCACCCAGTTATGTGTCTGTGGCATTTATGTATCTGGTGGTAATACTGGAAAACAAAGTGCTTAGGGCCACAGCCAAGACTCATAAAATAACTGTGTTCAAGAATCAACATACTACACTAGGAGAGTCAATAATACTATCTGAATTCTGAGTTCCTAAGGATGCCAATTATTCTGAAAATTTAAAGATACAGGGGGATGCCAAAACTGTTCAGAAACAAAAAGCTACAAGCCCCGCTCATCTAATAAGAATATGAGCTTCATGTTAAAACTCTAAAATATTATTACTTCTTAATTTCTGTTAAAACCTATTTTATTTATCTAGTTGCTTGAGGACAAGCAACAGTTTAAGTTTGGTGTTGTGATGAGCGGATATTTTATACGCTTTTTGGGGGTAATTTCATGTAGATTTTAGCATGTTTTAATTAGTTTTTAGTTAAATATTATTAGTTTTTAAGCAAAAATCATATTTCTGGACTTTACTATGAGTGTGTGTATTTTTCTGTGATTTCAGGTATTTTCTGGCTGAAATTGAGGGAGCTGAGCAAAAATCTGACTTAGGCTGAAAAAGGACTGCTGATGCTGTTGGATCCTGACCTCCCTGCACTCGAAATGGATTTTTTGGAGCTACAGGAGTCCAATTGGCGCGCTCTCAACGGCGTTGGAAAGAAGACATCCAGGGCTTTCCAGCAATATATAATAGTCCATACTTTGCGCGAGGATAGACGACGTAACTTGGCGTTAAACGCCAAGTTCATGCTGCTGTCTGAAGTTAAACACCAGAAAAACGTCATGATCCGGAGTTGAACGCCCAAAACACGTCATAATCTGAAGTTTGACGCCAAGAAAGGCCTTTACACGTGGAAAGCTTTAGTCTCAGCCCCAGCACACACCAAGTGGGCCCCAGAAGTGGATTTCTGCACCAATTATCTTAGTTTATTCATTTTTCTGTAAACCTAGGTTACTAGTTTACTATTTAAACAACTTTTACAGACATTCCTTGTACCTCATGACATTTTCAGATCTGAATTACATACTTTTGACGGCATGAGTCTCTAAACTCCATTGTTGGGGGTGAGGAGCTCTGCAGCGTCTCGATGATTTAATACAATTCCTTTGTTTTCCATTCAAACACGCTTGTTCTTGTCTAAGATGTTGATTCGCGCTTAATTGTGAAGAAGGTGATGATCCGTGACACTCATCACCTTCCTCAATCTATGAACGTGTGCCTGACAACCACCTCCGTTCTACATCAGACTGAATGAATATCTCTTAGATTCCCCAACAGAATCTTCGTGGTATAGGCCGGATTGATGGCGGCATTCATGAGAATCCGGAAAGTCTAAACCTTGTCTGTGGTATTCCGAGTAGGATTCTGGGATTGAATAACTGTGACGTGCTTCAAACTCCTGAGGGCTGGGCGTTAGTGACAGACGCAAAAGAATCAATGGATTCTATTCCAACCTGATTGAGAACCGACAGATGATTAGCCGTGCTGTGACAGAGCATAGGAACGTTTTCACTGAGAGGATGGGAAGTAGCCACTGACAACGATGACACCCTACATAGAGCTTGCCATGGAAGGAATCTGCGTGTGAGAAGAGGATTTCAAGGAAGAGTTGAAGTCAAAGGACAAAGCATCTCCAAAACTCCAACATATTCTCCATTACTGCACAACAAGTAACGCTAGTATTCTTTATTATTCCAACTTACAATTTTAAGTAGTTTGGCTTTTTACAAGTAAAATCCAATTAACCTCATTGGCATCCTGACTAAGACAAATAAAATAAGTATTGATTGCTTCAAGCCAATAATCTCCGTGGGATCGACCCTTACTCACGTAAGGTATTACTTGGACGACCCAGTGCACTTGCTGGTTAGTTGAACGAAGTTGTGAAGTTGATTTTGGACCAGGCTCTATTATCATATTCTATAAAGAGATACAATTTCGTCCACCAACGTCACTACCACCTTTACTCTCGCTGCCATCTGTATCATTTCTGATTTGAGCGTTGGAGTGTCATTACAGGTGCTCCTTCCCCCTCCTCCCCACCCTCACTCATCAGCAGCTCGGGAGGTCGTTTGTCCTCACATCTCGTTCACCAGACATAGATCCAGACCGATTCCCACCATATTACTCGGAGGACATCTCCGACCCGTCCGGCACACGAAATCCCGAACAAATCCAAACACGAAAAGCAAGAAAAATATGACGCTATGCTCGCTTAGCCATAACGTGTCCTTCAAGACTTCAACCATCACACAACACATAATTTTTGTATATGTTTAAGCACTTTCCTCTGTACAATAGAAGGATTCATCAAATTTTTATATAAAAAATTTTTATATAATAAAAATATTTTTTTATGTTTATATAATTTAATTAATAAATTAAATTAAATTATATATATATCATAATTAATTATAAAATTAATTTTTGATATATAAATAACATTTTTAATATTTTATATATTTTGTGTTTCAAAAACCAAATTGAAACACAACCTTGATTACCAAATCGAAATTCAATACCACTGGAGTTTTTGGTTGGCTGCAAGAATGGAAGAGGAGGACCAAGCATTATTCATCCAAGAACCACAACACAGGCCAAGTCTCTCCACCATGGAAGCACAAGGAATTCCAGTCATAGACCTCTCCCCTGTAACATCAAGCAACCCTTCTCTTTCTTCCATTGACGCGCTGGTGAAGGAGATCGGAAGCGCGTGCAAGGAATGGGGATTCTTCCAAGTAACAAACCATGGTGTGCCTCTCTCTCTGAGGCGGAACCTTCTGGAAGCATCCAAGAACTTCTTTTCTCAGAGCTTGCAAGAAAAGAAGAAGGTTAGCAGAGATGAAAGTTCTCCGAGCGGTTACTCTGACACTGAGCTCACAAGGAACGTTAGAGATTGGAAAGAAGTGTTTGATTTTCTTGCAAAAGAACCAACTTTCTTCCCTCTTACTACAGATGAACTTGATGATCGAGTCACGCAGTTGAGTAATAAATCTCCTCAACATCCTTCTCACTTCAGGTATTCATTCATTCATTCTTTTCCGTTTTTGGATAAGCTTTGCGATTTTTGTTCCCCTCTTTTGAGTCCATTGACTATTTGACTTGATGATTCAGTTTGACCTCCGTTTCTTTAATTCTGTTTTTCGTTTTTCTCTGATGTTTCTGGAACGTTTTCATTCTTAATTCGAGTAAATTACTATGAAATTTTAAAATTTTAATAAATTTAACAAATGATTTTTTTATTCAGGAAAGATCATTTTTGCGTCACAAAAGTAACAGAATGTTAATTTTGTTCTTGTAAAAATTCGTTAATATTTTAATTTTTTTATGATAGAAATAATAATTTTTTATTTTGAATGAGTATGAAGTTAATTTCATTTATTTTAAGTAAATTTCTCAATATTATGAACTTTAAGTAAATTAAATCCAAATTCAAGAAAGGAATTGAGTTTTGTTAAAAATGAATGTTAATCAGAGATATAATCCAAGAGTATATTGAAGAGATGGAGAAGCTAGCCTTCAAATTGATGGAACTTATAGCTATGAGTTTAGGCCTTCAACCAAAGAGGCTTGAGGAATTCTTTATGAGAGGTCAAACCAGTCTTATTCGTCTCAACTATTATCCTCCATGCCCCTTCCCTCACATAGCTCTTGGAGTTGGTCCACACAAGGATGAAAGTGCCTTAACCATTCTTGCTCAAGATGAGGTTGAAGGACTTGAAGTGAAACATAAGACACATCAAGAGTGGGTTAGAGTGAAACCAACCCCAAATGATTATATCATCAACGTTGGTGATATTATTCAGGTACAACTTCCGCAGAATTTTAACTTTGCAATGTGATGTCCTATATATGTAGCTACATTATTTCTACTAGGAAATTATTTAAGAGTCAACATTTTTGTCTAGAATTATACGAGAAT
This sequence comes from Arachis stenosperma, assembly GCF_014773155.1. Lineage (NCBI taxonomy): Eukaryota > Viridiplantae > Streptophyta > Magnoliopsida > Fabales > Fabaceae > Arachis > Arachis stenosperma. The sequence goes on from NC_080386.1 coordinate 40,533,688, forward strand.
CTCACTGTTCCGAGGTTTATTTGAAACAGATAAATTTGGTTCTGAACGTAAGGTTTAGATTTTGTTTGTAATAGCGTCCGATGTCTTTTTATGTCGAGGTGTTGTCGTCCGAATTCCTCGTGAGAAGGTGGGAGTAGTATTTATAAGGGACTCTAATATTTAAATTAGTATGAATTTTTAGCAAATTTTTAGTAGATTGGAATTCGAATTATATCTGAGGATGTCAGGATATTTATAAGTATAAATATAGTGTTAATAACCACATTTAAAGAAGTTTTACTTTTGATGGTGGTTTGATTACTCTCTTTTTATAGAGAATTTGCTAAGATCTCCTTTCTAGATGAATTGAAAAGATACTTAGAGTTAGTTATTTATTTAAATTAGAAGTGTATATTGTATTGATCTACATTTTTTAAAATCTAAATATAAATAAGTTATAATTTATTTTATTAATAGAAATTTTTTATTTTTAAAAATTATTTTATTAAAAATAATTAAATTAATTTTATAATTTGAATCGTTGATTCAGCAGCCTTAAAGCCGCGACACCCAACCTCCTTCATTTAGTATTCTTGACACCTCATTAGTATATCATTGATTACCATTCTCTTATCCTCATCGTCACTTGGCCGAAGCCTCTAAGGGAGCAAAAGAAAGAAAATTGGAAACATGGCTTAATATACAAAAAGGAGAAAGAAAGACCGAGAGAGAGAATGTGAGCTTCCAATGAACCATGACTTCCGACCTCAATCTTTTGAGAATCGTAGCTTCAATAAAAAATCTAATCCGATTAAAGTTTTCGTATCGTTCTCTTCACATTAACATCATTTTTATTCGGAAAAAATTGATGGTGGAGTTGTTGTCCCTCCATACAAAATTTGGCTGAGAGAGCTCCAGGAGTGGAGTAGTTGATTCTAACGTTTTCTTTTTTAGATGCTTGATTAAAAAACTTCTCCAGAGTTTCTATTGTTTTGATTTCTTACGAAGGTAGGGTTTGGTAATTTTATAATAATTAAATGTGAATTTGATAAGTGAATGTTGGTTTAATAGATTATTGTTTGAGTTTGATTATATGCTGAATTTTTGTTGTTTACTTGAGATTTTGGTTCGGTTATGTATGAACAGCCAATTGAGGTGTTTTGATTATTTTGAAGCTATTGTGATGTGGTATTTTGAGATAAATTTGACGAAGTTTGATGACCGTGAGATTAAATTAAAAGTTGTGAAAAATCGGTTATTGAAACCGTTGAAAAACTAGTTAAAAAAATCAAATAATTTTGATGAATTTTTTAGTTTGATTTGGTTCTTTGAAATATACAAAACCTTCATGTTTTGACTATTTTGTGGCCAATATAATTAAGAAAGAGTTTTAGGATTGGATGTTAAATAAAAGAAAGTTTGTGAGTTAAAATAGAATTTTTAGAAGTTTGGTGATTAAAGTATAATTTTTAAAAAATTTGGGAGTCAAAATGAATTTTTAGAAGTTTTAAGGATTATATTAGTTGATTTTGAATTATTAAAGAAATGATTATGTTTTGAGTTTTATCGAGAAAAGTATTATGTTTGAATTTGATTTATCAAGAAAAGAGTTTGAAAAACGATTTGGATGGGACTCGAAAAGGGTGGTAAAGTCCGACTTTTAGGGGAGGTGGTGTCAAAATTTTTAGAAGAATTCTAAGACGTTTTATTTTGGTTAATTTGGATTGAAAGAATTATTTGATTTGATTTGATTTATTTAAGAAAAGAATTAATTATATTTGAGTTTAAATGATTTGGCTTTGAAATGAGGTTGGTTGTCGCTCCACTAAAGTCTAGAGACCTTGTCAAGGGGTTTAACTAATAAATAGTTTTCCTCTGACTTAAGAAAAAAAGTTTAAATTCGAAAACGATTTTGAAGTTAGCTCGAGGAATATGAGAGTGAATGAGACATGAATATGGCAATGAGGATTTGTAAATGAACGAGATATGTGACCTCGGGTAAGAGGCAGTGGCGTTGTCCACTTGCTTCAGAAAAGAGATGAAGAAAAAGAATGATGAAAACTGAGTTTGAATTATGAAATTGAATGATGAGTATGTCTGTTTTTTCTCTAGGTGTAAGGCTGGCAGGGTACATATTCTCTCTAATGGTGACAGCGCACGTATTCTCTCTAATGATATGACAGTATCTGGATTAGCTATCGGACCTAAGTTTGGCTATATAACCGACAAATGAGCTCATTAGCCGTAGGACTAGACACGCGTCATACTTGTTTGTGCATACTTCTCTATGATATGTGTTTTTGTGATTTTGTGTGTATGCTTCTTAACTTGTGATTTTCTCTGTATCTCTGATTTGTTAAAGTTGTTTGTATTATAAGATTTGTTGCTTTTGGCCATCTGTTGAAGATTGTAAGTATTCTGTTATAGAATTTATATGTGACTTAGTGTCATTTCTTCTTTCATTATTTTCATTGGAATTCTTTGTTTTAATTCCCTCCTTAAAATGTGATTTAATTATTTCTTTCAACTATACTTTACCGTTCATGCATATCTTTGCCTGATTGTGATTCTATCTGTTCATTTGAATCTTTTTGAGTATTCATTTTTGACGTTGTTTGTATTTTTCTCATGAATCTAGTTTTTTTTGTAGAATTTAAATTTATTTTATTATATTAATTTTCGAGGACAAAAATTTTTGTAAAATAAATAAAATATAATAACCCACATTTTTGACCATCTAATTATAATTTATTTTATTAATTAAAATTTTTTATTTTTAAAAATTATTTTATTAAAAGTAATTAAATTATTTTTATAACTTAAATTGCTAATTCAGCCGTCTTAAGGCCGCGACACCCAACCTCTTTCATTTATTATTTTTGACACCTCATTAGTATATCATTAATTATTATTTTCTTATCATCATCACTTGGCTGAAGCCTCTAAGGGAGTAAGAGAAAGAAAAGTGGAAACGTGGCTTAATATATATATATAATATATATATATATATATATATATATATATATACTTTCTTTCATTAATTAGCCATGACACCTAATAAGGCTTTTACACCACAAATCCTCATTAATCATAATATTCACTTATCCCTTTTTATTCATTCATTCTTGTCACGGACAAGGAGAAAGAAAGACTAAGAGAGAGAAAGAGAGTATGTGAACTTTCATGTAACCATGACTTCCAACTTCAATTTCTTAAGAATCGTAACTCTAATAAAAAAATCTAATCCAATTAAAATGTTTGTATTTTTTTCTTTTTAATGTTAATGTCATTTTTGTTTGGGAAAAATTGATGGTGGAATTGTTGTCTCTCCATACAAAATTCGGTCGAAGGAGTTCCGGAGGTGTAATAATCGATTTTGACGTTTTTTTTTTCAGCAGCTCGATCAAAAAACTTTTCTAAAATTTTCATCGTTTTAATTTCATAGAGGTAGGATTTGGTAATTTTATAATAATTAAATATGAATTTGATAAGTAAATATTGGTTTGATTGATTATTATCTGAGATTGATTAAATTTATATTTAATTTTTGTTAAATTATCGTTGTTTGCTTGAAATTTTGGTTTGGCTATGTATGAACATCCAGCTCGGGTGTTTTGACTATTTTGGAGCTGTTATGATATGGTATTTTGAGAAAAATTTGACGAGATTTGATAGTCTCGAGATTATATTAAAAGCTGTCAAAAAATCGGTTACCGAAATAGCTGAAAAACTAGTTAAAAAAATCAAGTAATTTTGATGAACTTTTGATGAGTTTGACTTGGTTCTTTGAAAAACACAAACCCTCATGTTTTGACTATTTTGTGGCCAAAATATAATTAAGAAAGAGTTTTGGAGCTAGATGTTAAATAAAAGAAAGTTTGTGAGTTAAAATAAAATTTTTCGAAGTTTAGTGATTAAAGTGTAATTTCTAAAAAATTTGGACATTAAAATGAATTTTCAAAAGTTTTAAGGATTATATTAGCTGATTTTGAATTATTAATGAAATGATTATGTTTTTTTATCGAGAAAAGTATTATGTTTGAATTTGATTGATCAAGAAAAGAGTTTAAAAAACGATTTGAAAAGTATTATGCCTAGAGGCCTTATCGAGGGGTTTAACTAATAAATAGTTTTCTTTCTCTTTTAAAAAAAAATTAAATTCAAAAACGGTTTGTTAAAGTTTTTGTATTATAAGGTTTGTTGCTAATAGCCATTTGTTGAATATTGTAAGTATTCTGTTATGGAATTCTTGTGTACCAAAGAATAAAATGAACGTAACTATCCATGCCGACCCTACTAAGAACTCCCCAATTTTTACCCCTCTATTTCCACCCGTTTTAGTTATAGGTGCGAAGGTTTTATGCGTAGCTACAGGAGTATAGAAGATTATATTTACGAGTTGAGTTTATTCATAGAGGTAGGTTTTGTACTTACTTTTGTATGTAATACTATAATGTATTATTAATATTAAGTATGTGAGTATGTGTTGTTTGTTCTTGTTTGAAAAGTTTTAAGTTTTTAGTAAAATCATCGATAGATTTATGCGTAAAGGCTCATACCTTATTATTTAATATATGAGATTCGTCGTAATACCCCGGCTATCAGAGTGGCGCAGCCAGAAGCGTGACATTCTAATAATAAGGGTTTTACATACACGGTCCAGTTTGGCCCGAAGACCCAGCCCGTGCTCGAAGCGTTTTGGAAGATGATGGCCCGGACCCGAAGTGCCCCGGCGCTGACTCGGGGAGAAAAAATGAAACCTAGAAAAAGAGTGAAACTAGGACCGGGTCATAGCTCGTGTAAGACCCCAAATTTTTTGAAATTAGATAATAAAGTTATTTATAATTTATTTTATTTATTCAAGAATATATTTTCTGAGATATTTATACCAATTAGGTATTTTCTTATTTATGATTTAAAGTTTTAGTAATTTAAAAATAATGAGTATTTTATATGCTTTAATTTGAATAATTAGATTTTTAGTTCTATTTTATAATTTAAAGGAAATTAATTTGATTATTTCTAATTATTGAATTAGAGTAGAGTTGAAAATAAATTGAAAATTGATAATTAAATGATAATTTTATAGATGTTATTGGGTTCAAAATTAGTTTTCAATTACTCTATTATCCCTAAATTTTATTAAAATTACCAAACCATCCTTATACCCAAATTTTTTTTACCAAAACCCTAACCCCCCCAAATACACAACTTTAACCCTAGTTTTCCAAAATGTGCCGCCACTGACATCCCCCTTTCGCTTCTCAATGTCACAACACACACACACACGAGGGAAAGAGAGAGGGAATAAGAGAGAGGAAAAAAGGGAGAAAAGAGAAACAACGGAGAAGGGGGAAAGGAAGGAGAAAGCATTGCCGGCAGAAGGGGGGAGCTCGCCACCGTCGCATCGCCATCGTCCAGCCGCTAAGCCGGTGCTGCCATTCTGTCGAGCTACCACCGTCGCGTTGCTCAGGACCGCCGCCTCGCCACAGCCACCGTCCATCGTGCCACACCACGCCACGTCCCCGTTGGGAATAGAGTTGCAAGGAGAGAGAGCTCGCGAGTGAGGGAGAAGGTTGCGGGCTTGGAGACCGCCACTCCCAGTCGAATCCGTGAAGCCCGTCGCTGCCGCTGCTGTACCCGCACCGCCGTTGTCTTCATCGTGGAGTCAGAGTCACCGCCACCATGGAAGAGATCCTAGGAAACGAGTGGGAGAGCGTGCACAAGGGAGGGAAACCGCCGCGCCTTCATCGCCGTTCCTTGCTGCCTTTGCTGCCAAAAATCGCCACTGAAGTCCCATTTCCCTTGGTAAGCGTTATCGTCTCTGAAACTTTTGAAATCAATTTTCCGTCAAAGCCTGTTAGAGTAACTGAGATGATGGTAATGTAGGGCCGAGTTGTGGTTCTTACATGCTGAGTTTAGTAGTCTTGCATGCGACATCGAGCTGTCGTGTTGTCAATGGAGTCACCGCAATTCCGTTTTCTCGGCTATTCTTAAGTTCAATAAGCTGTTTCCTATTCCGAATTCTTTTAGTCACTGTTCTGTCATGTGTTTCTAAGGTCCTTGCAACATTAATGCTTTAAGTTTGAGTTTCGGTTCTTAAGTGTCGTGATTAGAGTTGCTGTAGTTGCGGCTGCCGTGGATTGTGCACTAAAAAAAGGTTTCCGTGATGCGTTTGGGTTACGAGTTCGTTTATCAAGGTAGAAGCTTTTTCAGAAAATTAAACTTTATAATTTGGAATTGTCATAAATGGATATTGATGTGAGAAATGTACCTTTAGTGATTGTATAAGTCTTATGTATTGTTTGGTTATCTTGGATGGATATGAATGTTTGTTTGAATGGATTATTATTTGGTTTTGCTACACGAATGATTCTTGAAGTGTTTCTTTAAAGTTTTGAAAATGAATTTAAAATTCATTGAAAATTGATTTGAGTTTGAATCGGTTTCCTTGAGTTATGAAAATGATGAATTGATGGAATCAGCTTGATTTTGAACTGATTTTGTTTTGAACCCATTGGTAAAGGTTGCAGAATAGTTTGGTTGGGACCCAAAAACGGTGGCAAAGTCCAAGTTTTAGAGGAAGTGCTGCCGAAATTTCTATAAAATCTAAGACTTTGTTTGTTTGAACTGTTATTTACAAAATTATGAATTTAAGAATTATATTATTTCACTTGAATTATTTAAGAAAATAATGAATTATTTTTTAAATTGAATTATTGAAAGGAGAATTACAATTGAGATTTATTTCCTAAGAAATGTATTATATGTTGAGTGCAAGTCATTTAGAAAAGATTTATGTTTTGAGGTTGATGTAAATACGAAAAGGGGTTTATATTTTGAATTTGAATATAGAATCACATTCGGAGGAATTTTAGTGGATTAAAAGGAAATTGGACTTTGATTGAGTAACTCTATTTGTGGCGTTTTGGAAGAAGTCGAGAATTGGTTTTAAAAGTAAACTTGAAGGTGGTTTTGATTTGAATGGATTGGTTTTGTTCTAAGTGATTCGGATTTGAAAATTGTTTAGGACTTCTGATTCTTATTAACTAATTTTGATTCAAATTAGGAAAACAATGATTTTTAAAGATCTTTAATGAATTTTAGAAATTAAAAGTTAGTAGATTCTTCCTCAAAATCTTAAGACTTTGTTGTGGTAATTAATTAATTACTCCTAATTTAAAGAGGATAAGCGGGTGGTTTAAGAATGAAATGATTTTTGAGCTTGGTTTGAAAAAATTAGATTGTGTGCAAAAGAATGTTATAAAGAGAAAGGATTTTGATTTCAAAATAAAGTGATTTGAAGAAAAAGTGATATACGGCATGAATGATGATTTACTTGATGTGGCTTATTCAGGAGGATGTGCGAAAATGATTATGAATGAATTGGAAGGATAATAAAAATGAGCTTGAATTTGATTGTAATATGCCTCCGGGTAAGATACAGTGGTGTTATCCAGTTGCTCTTGGTAAGAGGCGAGAATACCGGGTACGATGTAATAGTGTTATTCACTTGTTCCGGTTGAGAGTTTGAAACTCCGAATAAGATGCAAGGGTGGAATTCTATCGCCGCTTGCTCCGGATTGATAACTGTAACACCACTTGGGTAAGAGGCAGGGTGAAGTTGTCCCCTGCTCCAGGCATGCAGGTAAGATGCAAGGGTTGTGGCATTGTCCCACTTGCTCCGTGTTTGGTGTTCTGTCCAGGGTTAGCTACCGGACATGTCGGGTTTGACTTTATAACCGACAGATGAGACTCATCAGATATAGGACAGGCATTCATCATATGCATCTATGTGACATTGTTTTGGAGGTGCATATTGTAATTGGTTTGCCAATTATGTTTAACTGCTAATTGCTCTACTTGATATAACTGCTTTGATTGTGTTTGAACTTTCTTACTTGTGTTTGTGACTCAAATTGAGTGGAATGTGGTGAATTAGATGTTGATTGAGTTGTTTGGGCCTATGGCCGTGATTAGTTTGTATTTTTGGTTTAGTAAAATATGAAAAATTAAATTGGTTCAGCATAGACTTAATGAACCTATGCTTGGAACAGCTTAGTCATTCATATTGTTTAGGAAAACTTTTAATATTTGATACAAAAGAAAAAAATGTTTTGGATTTTTGAAGAATTAACGGATTTATCTTTTAAAAAGAATTTCGGATTTTTGAATGTAATTCCTTGGTTTTTGAATAGATGCATAAGGCGAGAAACGATCACTGTATAATTAAAATAGTTTCATTTTACATATCTTATTATAGCAATTCTCTAACCCTATAGTGAGAACCAGCAAGGACGATGTTCTCACTCCCCTACAGGTTTTTTTTAATTTTCAGGATATCGACGACGAAGTTCGGAAGAATATTACTTTTCCGTTTATTCTATGTATTGTGTTGTATTAGTTATGTTTTCTCTCGCCTTTAACTTTTCACATTTTGTGAGAGGGATATGATTTGTATTATGTAATGCTTGTAAGTTAATATTATGTATATGTATGTATATGGTTGTAAGTATGGATTTATGTTTTGTTATATATGGTCTTTGAAAAATACGGTTTTAAGTTTTAAACAGACTCCTATTTTAATATTAAATATGTTAAGAGTCGTCGTAATACCCGAGCTATCAGAGTGGCACAGCCTGAAACGTGACATTCAGGTAATTAGGGTGTTACAGGTTGGGTCACCCGGACCCGGCCTAGTCATCATACAAAATTAGGGCAAATAGTGCCTACTGCCCAGGCCATTCAACGCACTCAATTCAGCCTCAGCCCTCAAGCTCCCTCAGCCATTCAGCCTCCCTCCCGCAGTCCGTAATGCCCAGTGCCTAGTCCCCACGCTAACCCTGACCTCGTCTTCTCTCCCACTCCTAGTCTCCCAGCACGCATGACGCACTCCCAGCATGCACCACGCAGTTGGACCCTCCTCCCCTCACACATGCCGCCACCCTTTCTTTTTTAGCCTTCCCTGTCTCTAACCAGCCACCGGCGAAGCTCCTCGTTTGACTGACGACGGTGACGACCGATGATTGATGTCCGACGACTGATGGCCGATGGTGCTGCCCTGCTTCTTGGTGACGACTGACGCTTCTCTGCTCGGCCTGGTCATCTTCTTTTTCTCTGTTATTACCCTGCCACTGCTCTACTCTGCGAGTCCTGCCCCCTCTGCTCTACTCTTTTCTCCGGTCTTTTTCTTCTTCTCTTCTCTGTTAAATAATTAATTTTATTATTTAATTAATATTCTAATTAGGAACTAGGTATTTTGATTATCAGAATTTGTGAATTTAGGGGGGTGGGTGTTGATTTTGATTATTAGAATTCTGATTAGGTGCGGGTGTTATTTTTTATTATTAGAACTTCTGAATATTAGGGGTGTTGATTATTGTTCTATTTAGTTGATGTGTTTATTGTTTAGTTGATTATTATCTGTTTTTCATGTTTTAGTTGATGTGTTCTTCATGTTTTATTACAAGGAACAAGTTGACAACATTAATGGCTATTAATCGATGATGGCTATTCTTTTGTCGAATTTAAGTATTATGAACATTAATATTTTATGTTATTAGTCATCATAAGACTATAAGTTAATTTTTTATGTATAGGATGTATAAGACTTTAGACTAATGCATAATATTTTGTGTTATTTGTATTGACTTAAATATTTGGTGTTATTAGACAATATTAGTATTGATTGTGGTTATGCTTTAATTTTGGTGAATGGTTGGTTTTTGTTATATTTTTCTAAGTGAATTTTATCATGTCAAATAAAGGTTGAAGTCTTGAAAATTTGGAGATTTTCACATGTTAGCTTACAAGAAGATATCAAGGTAATATGTTGTCTTGAACGGGCCGATTTGCACCCGGTATAATTGTGGCCCGAAGGTGTGTAGGTTTTTTTGGGTATAGGCCCGGTATTTATTTTGGGTCGAGTTTGGGTCAAATCAAACTCATATTCATCCAGCGCATGTACACCCTTAATTTGAATAAAGAGGGCTGAGCCCATGTCGCCGTGTTTGACCTCTTATAAGGTCGGGTTGGTGTTGGTCTGATTTATATCTGTAGATTAGACTTTATTCATTTTGGGTCTGGCTAGGTAATGGGTTAGGGTATGAACAATGTCCCTTCTTGAGGCTGAGCTTTAATGGTTCGGACTCAAGTATTTTCAAGTTGGTCTTGATCTTTTGTGGCTTTTAGTTCATCATGTTGGGTATATTGCCTTTCTCGGAGTTAGGTTGAGTACTAGATGTGTTTTTTGAATCTGAAAACATTACGTCTTTTTGTAACCGTTCGCACGTCTTTTCTGTTACCTTGCTAACCGTGTGTGTCATTAAATGAAGGGTAAATTTATTGTTTTACCCCTAATGACTATATGACCATAATCATTTTTCTCTTTCCTCTTTTTCGCTTTCACTCCTACAACTTTGCCTCTTCTTTTATCGAGACTTTCGTTCTTCCTCACCGTGACTCCATTTTTGTTGATCTTTTTCCAAGATTTCTCTATCTTGGGATTTTGCTTCGAAGTTTCATTGTATGCTAGTTGAAGTCGGAAAAAAGAGTACAACAGGGAGCAAGGTTCGATTTCTAGCTATAGTATCTTTTCATGTTGCATGTGTGCCACGACCTAGAAAGCTCGTTTCCTTGTAGGTTGGACACTATATAGTAACCTTTTTTCCATGACTTCAAGGATATTGTATGGTCCTTTTCAGTTTACAGCCATCTTTCTTTCGCCTGATTTTTGTACTCTGATGTCATTCCTGATTAGTATGAGATCGTTTATGGTGAAATTTTGTCTAATGAATTTCTTGTTGTATCTCATGGACATCCTTTGTTTCAATGCTTCCTCCTTTAGCCGAACTTGCTCTTGGATTTTTGAGAGGAGGTCGAACTCTTCCTTTTAAATCATAGCAATCATTTTTATTGATTTGATGGTATCTTTAATTTAGGAACGGAATATTTGTTAATCTAAACATTTTTGTCACGGCAGGAATTTAATTAAAAATTTTAAAATAATTCAGGGACTTAATTAAAAAAAATATAAGGACTTAATTGAAAATTTGACGAAACTATAAAGACTAACAGATAATTAAAGCTTTAATTAACAAGTAAATTTTGAGAGGATATTTTAATCATTTACTCTTTGAAAAGGAGAAAATTTGTTAAATAAGCTTAAATTTTTTAGGTACTATAAGAAGTAACTTTACTATTTTATTTTATCCAAAAAAAGTGTTTATTTATGGTAATATATTCTAATAGAGTAGTATTATTAGTCTTGTTAATATTGTGTTTGTTATTACTTGGTATGTGATTGGAGTATTTTATGCATGTAGGTTTGGAGCAACGATGCCTATGAGAGTGTGGAACACAGAGCAATAGTTAATTCAGAGAAGGAAAGGTTTTCCATTCCATACTTCTTCTTCCCTGCACATGACACTGAAGTGAAGCCATTGGAGGAGCTAATAAATGAGAAAAGTCCTTCAAAATATAGGCCATATAAATCCGGAAAGTTTCTTCTAAGCAGAATGAACAGCAATTTCAAGAAGCAAACAGAGGAGAATCTACAGATTCATTATTATAAGCTAGTTTAAAGATTTTAATAAGATTTCATCACTTGGACATAACTCTAGTATTAATGCTTGTTATGAAAATTAGACTGATCAGTAAACTAGTCACCAGTAATGCCAAGTAGATAAAAAAATTTTAAATTTATATTATTTAATATTTATTAATAAAATAAATTTTGACTGTTTTGACTAATTTTTTTTTTATTTTTCAAACATTATTGATTATTCACAAGACTGGTTCAAAAGTTTAATTATCTAATAGTGGTTCAATCATAGTTAAATCGAATATAATTAAATATATAATGAAATACTAAAATTGTGTAAAATATTTCTATATATATAAAATTATAAAATTATAAAATTTTAATTTAAAAAAATCATAAATTTTTAGGGAGTTAAAATTATAAACAAGCAAATATCATAAACATCAACCATTAAACAGAATTAAAAATGATAGGTTTGTACAAAGCAAAAATTTTATAAACAACAACAATTAAATAGGCAAATAAGAGCACCAATAATAATAATAAAAAAAATCAGATTTCAACCAATATTGAGAGAGTCAAATTCTTGATTAAGATGTGCTAAAACTGGAGCTCCATACTGTTTTCTTGATTAAGACTGTACGTGATTGCGTTCGGAGAAAGCATTTAGATTCATAATTGTTGAGCCCGATTCAGTTTAGACTTCTTAGTAGGTGGTGGCTATTTTTTTAAGAACTCACATGAGCTAAATGAAATTGTCTATGATATAATTTATTAGTTTGGCTAATAATTAGTCAATAATATTTAAAAATATTGACTAAAAAAATTAATTTTTGGCTAGTTGACTAAAAATATTGTATTAAAAGTACTAATTTGTGCTAGGATGATTGTACTGATTTTTTGTTAGTAAATTAAAGATATTAGACTGCTAGCTAAAAATATTGTTCAATATAAATTAAAATTGTTGGTTTTTAAAATTTTTTTATTGTAATTTTTGTTGTCTAAAAAAAATTAGTTTTTCTATAAAATGTCAAAAGATGGTGCCAACCTATTACTTCAATGAAGATATTTTATTACTGTCATCATGTGAAGATATTTTATTTTGACATTTGGATGATAAATTATAGAACTTAATTTTCAAATATTATAAAAATGTTACTTTTATTTAAAGTGTGACCAAACAAATAAATTATACTTTTTAAACAAAAATCATCATAAAAAAATATTTTTAACATCTTCATTAAAGTAGTTGCCTAATTAAATAGCCATCAATAATTCAATATATTGACATGAGATAAAACACCGCCACAAGACAAAGACTTCCTCCCAAGTAAGTCCTGAGACACAAGGAATTTTTTCTCCTTTGGGGTTGGGCCTTTTTCGTTTGTCTTTAAAATAGATATTTTATAGGACAATTCACTCAACTAAGTCAATGAGGGAATAAAATTACACCAATCAGCCAAATGTAAAATCGGTTCATGAATCAACTAGAGTGGTATTTCTATGTAGTTTGAATTAGGATAATTTGAACTTCATACTCTATGTAATTTGAATCAGTCTGAATCGAATGACACACACGCACACACCCACTAATTCGAATCAACCTGATTCGAATTACACACACTAATTCGAATCAGGGTGATTCGAATTACACACGCGCAATTCAAAGTAATTCGAATTGAGGTGATTAAAATTACACACACACACACACTTTATCCACGATACCAACCTCTCCGCCTCCACTACAGTTGAGATCAACAGCGAACGATGACGAGGTGATAGATTTGTCCGGAAGTTTATTCACTGGGACGGATGAAGATGCACCAATAGGTCTGGAGCTAGAACCGGCTACCGTGCCTAAAGTGTGGGTATTCCGGTTCGAACCCCTCGAGCTAGATACCACATCAACCAACTTCGCCATCAACTTAGGTGTCTTAACTTCGGAAAACTGCCGACGACAATGAAATAGGACTTGCAAGTCCTCATCACTCCCTATCGTGAAACAATCATACTTCACGCCTTGCACTCCAAGTTTCTGTAGTATAGAATTCACAAAGTCATCATAGCTCGTCGTAGGCTTCATAAAAATACTAAGAGGATCCGTATCAGTAAACTTCACACCAGATCGTGTTTTCCTCTTAATCGATCCTCTGTGATGAATAAACACTACAAAACTCTCTTTACTAGCCATTTTCTGACTCTAATGAAATCAATTCATGTTCACACCATATTTATACATGTCTAACCCTGTATAATTCGAATCACCCCAATTCGAATTACATTGGATTGCGTGTGTGTAATTCGAATCAGATTGATTCAAATTAGTGGATGTGTGCGTGTATGTCTGATTCGAATTATATTGAGGAAGGAATTCGAATTACCCTAATTCGAACTACATAGAATTATGCCTCTAATTGATTTATGAATCAGTTTTGCTTTTGGCTAATTAGTGTAATTTTTTACACTTGTTGACTTATCAAGATAAATTGTCCTATTTTATATTTGACAATGTTAGAATATATTATAATCAATTAATTTTTATTAAAATTATTTAACATATCTAAATATTTATAGATATTTATTATAAGATATTATATTTTTATTATTTTAATTTTTTTTAATACTTATAAATATCATCTTATGTTATATTATTCTATTCAATTTAAATATACACAAATTTTTTTTTTCTAATGCTCTTTATCTTATCCTTTCCACAGACACTATTAATGCATTCAAATTAGCTTATAAATATATCACAACAATAATTCATTCTGTTTCATCAAATTGTGTCCAGATACGTTATGTCTGAATGTATCTACAAAGAGTATAAAATTGATCAGTTATTGTGATAAAGCATTCAAATAAATGAATGAATGAATCATCATCATCGTCATCACAAGCCATGGGGACAATTGACGTTGACCAAGCATTCATCCAAGAACCAGAACACAGGCCAAGTCTCTCCACCATTGAAGGACAAGGGATTCCAGTCATAGACCTCTCCCCTGTAACATCAAACAACCCTTCTCTTTCTTCCATCGACGCGCTGGTGAAGGAGATCGGAAGCGCGTGCAAGGAATGGGGATTCTTCCAAGTAACAAACCATGGTGTGCCCCTCTCTCTGAGGCGGAACCTTCTGGAAGCTTCCAAGAGCTTCTTTGCTCAGAGCTTGCAAGATAAGAAGAAAGTTAGCAGAGATGAAACGTCTGCCAGCGGTTACTATGACACTGAGCACACAAAGAACGTTAGGGATTGGAAGGAAGTCTTTGATTTTCTAGCCAAAGAACCGACTCTTTTTCCCCTCACTTCTGATGAACACGATGATCGAATCCTTCATTGGACTAATAAAAATCCTCAATACCCTCCACACTTCAGGTATATTCATTCATTCTCCTCGTATAAATTAGTGATTTACTTTTCTTTTTAACTTCTCTTGTTCGTTGTATAATGCATGCATATCCATAGACGGAAAAATTGTCACTAAATTAATGGATTAATGTTACAAAAATGTTACTGCGTCAACGACTTTTAGTTACAGTTGACCAACACTAAACTCTGCACATATGGCCATATGCACATGAAAGAGTTTAGACCACACAAAAGATTCATAAACCCTAAACCCTTACTATTAAACTACACTCGGAAGAATATTTTTTATGGATAAAAATATCAGAAATTATTTTTAATATAGAGATGAAGATAGTATTTTAGTTAAATATTGATATTTAAAATGTATTATAGTATTATAGATGTATACAAAAGATGTTCAATATGCATCTCGTGTGTTGTCAGGATGTTGCCACATGTTTAACACACACCTTATATATTACTAGGATAATGACACGTGTCTAACATATATTCTGCTTGTTGCCAATATGACAAATCTGTTTATTGACTTTTCCCTTGCAAAATTTGCTTACTTATAATTACACCAAATAATTTCATTTTTAACAAAATTACCAATATATTTTTCATATAAAAAATATTAACCTAAAAATGTCATAGTGTTAATAAAGTTGGTAAGAATTAAAGGTATATTTTAATATTTATAAATTTTGATGTATATTTTTGTTTATCTCAAATTTTTTTACGTATATTTTTGTCTATTTATTTTGTATAAATTAATATAATTTTATATTAATATTGCATAAAATTTGTATATATAAATTATAATTATGCTATGTATACACAAAAAATAAGTTATCAAATATATAGTGATTTTGGGGGTGTAAATAATATTTTAATAAGGAATATGGGTACACAAATTATTATATTTTGCATCATATTTACAAGTCTTAGCCACTTATAGATAAAGAAAAATCTAACTATAAAATTGAATTGAGATTTTTTTTTGTTATTTCAAAATGATATTTAGAGATATACTAAAGGAGTATATCAAGGAGATGGAAAAGCTGAGCTACAAATTGTTGGAGCTGATTGCTCTGAGCTTGGGACTTGAATCTAAGAGGTTCGAAGAATTCTTCGGAGACCAAACAAGTTTTGTTCGATTGAACTATTATCCTCCATGCCCTTACTCTCACCTAGCTCTTGGGGTGGGTCCACACAAGGACTCTGGTGCCTTAACCATTCTTGCCCAAGACGATGTTGGAGGTCTTCAAGTCAAACGCAAGACGCACGACCAAGAATGGATCAACGTTGAACCAATCCCACATGCTTATATCATCAATCTCGCTGATATTATTCAGGTGCCAATCTCACCATACTCTATACATATTTAGATTCCATATTTGATATGCTGATTCAAGATGACAGAGGGAGCATTTTGTTTTGTTTTCTATAGACTCTAACGTTGAAAATTTGTTTGTGGTTTAGGTTTGATTTGGTAAAATTTTTTAAAAAGGTGCTTGCAAGTAGGGACGGATTCAAAAATATTGTTATGGGGCTAATAACATATATAATATTAAAAATTTATGAAAAAAATTATATAATGTAAAATGTATTACAAAAATATATCTAGGGATTCAGAAATATTGTTATGGGGCCAATAACATATATAATATTAAAAATTTATGCAAAAAGTTATATAATGTAAAATGTATTACAAAAATATATCGATAGAGAATATATTTTAAAATACAAAAAATATGTATGTATTTTTTATTAACGAAGTGGCCGATTTTTCATATCATAAAATTCATCGATAATAGAATCTGTGTCAAATTTTTTAACAATTTTTTTAATATAATTAAAAGACAATTAGCAAGAAATTCATCTTTCATTTTGTTTCTGAGTTATTCTTCATAACATTCATAGCTGAAAAAGATCTCCCAGTTGTAGTAGTTGAAACATAGAAAATTAATACCAAATAAATCAAGAAGGACGCTCACAAGAAGAAAAAAATATATACTTTATGAGATTTGAAAAATTTTATTTAATTTAAAAATATTAGTAATAATATATTTTCAAATTTTTTAAATATTGTTACTTACTTTTTAGATATTAGAAATAATTGATATTTAAGTTAGATTGGACTTTTATTTATATTAAACTAAATACTAAATAAATTTTTAAAAAATTAAATCATATTTAATAACTTATTGCTATTAATCTTTTTTTTTTAAAGTTGGGGGGCCAAGACCTCCACTCGCCCCCCGTATGTCCGTCCCTGCTTGCAAGCACTTAATTTTGTATTTGGTAAATTAAAAAAAATTTGTGTACTTATTATTCGTGCAACTTTTAATAGATAAGAGTGTTTTTCAAAGCACTTAAGAAGAAACTTTTCAAAGTTGGTTTGTATTTATTAAAATTAAAAAGTTTAATATAACTTTGTATATTAATTAATGAGTAAATGGTTAAATTAGTCCTAAAAGATTATTCATTCTCTAACTTAACTCTCAAAAGATTTTTTTAATCAAATTTGTCATTCAAAGATTTCAAATTAGTCATGTTAGTTTTTCTGTGTTAAAATTTGCTAATGTAACACGTTAAGAAACATCCCAACATACACCTAGGAGTCTTAATTGACTATTAATATAATAAGTTTATGAAATTAGATTAAATCAAAACCTAATTGAAGAGAAAATTTGAAGTATTAAAATTCTTCAATTTAGGATTGATTTGATATAATTTTATAAACTTATTATGTTAATAATCAATTTAGACTCTTAGGTGTGTGTTGAGATGTCACTTAATGTGACATATTAATAAATTTTGACACCATCAATAAAGAAAGTAATGAAATGACTAACATGACTAGTTTAAAATCTTTAAATGATGAACTTGATTAAAAAAAAACTTTTAGGGGACTAATATTGTAAAACCCGGCCTAACCGAAATTGATTAAATAATAAGTTAAGTAGGAGCGAATATGGTTGGAAGATTTTGCAATTGGAATTTGATGATTTAAATATGATATTTGGATTCAGTGAATTTTTCCGAGTCGGAAAACATAGTTTTCTGCGTAAAAGCGCGCAGTGGAATTTTGACCGGAAGTACCGGCTGAGATTTGTCTGGTACTACAGCTGAGAAAATTGATTATGGGTAAATAAGATTAAAAAATGAGAAATTATAATTAGGAGAGGTAGAAATATTTGAAGTGCGATTTAGAGCGCTAATCTTAAGGGTTTTGGTCCAAAATTGGGCCAACGGACAAAAATAAGTGAACTGGGCCTAAGTGGGCCCAAGACCCAACATATATAAACATTAGTTATGAGCATTTCAGCTCATTTTACCCTAAAGAGAAGGGTTGGGGCGCTGAAATAGTGAAGAGAGGAGAGAAGAGAGAAAACCTAACTCTCTTTGATCTTCAAATCACCATAACTTGAGCTACGGAGCTCCGATTGACGAGCCGTTTGCGGCCACGCGTCGCTCTTCTCATCCTCTACAATTCTATCTAAGTTTTGTGGTGAGTATTCCATTCATCTCTGCCCAGTTTTCGAATTTCCCCACTGTTACACGTTTTTGGGAAGTTAGTGTTGAAATCTTGTGATTTTGGGTGTTTAGGGATACTCCAACATGGATTCTAAGTGGGTTCTATCCCTACTTCATATGGGCTGAGGTAAGAAGTGCTCAAACTCTTGTGATTTATCATCCTTATGAGCCCTAGGTTGATGTATGTATGTGATATTGGTTATGTTAGTGTATTTGGTGATTTTGATGCACAATTGGGAGGTTGGTATTGCTTGTGGAGCTTTGATGAGGCTTGGAGCTAAGGTTGGTGGAGACTTCCAAAGAAGAGGCTCAATTGATTTGGCTACAAGAGGTACGGTTTAAGTTCCATTTAAGTACCGTGTGGTGTGATGAGAATTCCTAGGCTAGATGCCCCTAGGATTAAGTTTGGATTGTGTAAATGGTTGATGCTAATATGCATAGTTGGTATGTAATGTGAATTGATGATTTGGGTTGAGAATTGTGTGGCCTTGTATGCTTGGTGTATTGAAAATTTGATGTTTTGGGTAATGAGTATTGATTTGTGATTTATGCATTTAAATTGTGAAATTGGGCCGGAGGCCGTAAATTTTGGGCCGGAGGCCGGAAAGAGGTAAGGAAGGTAAGTTGATGTGTGCATTGTATGATGACACAAGTGATTGGATGAATTTCATATAATGAATGTATGAATGATTGGGTTGGTTATTGGGTAATGAGGTTTGAGGAGTTGAAGTGTGGAAATTGGTAATTTTGGGTGAAATTGTATAGATGAGGTATGTTTGATTTTGGTTGAGATTTATTATGTGGTCATATATGTGAGTATGATTATTGACGCCTTGATGGTATGATAATGCATGAGAGGTATATATTGTGATATATGTTTGAGGAATGATTAAGGTTGATTTGTGGGTGGAACCACGTGATAGTGATTATGATATTGATTATGTATAATGATGGTTGATTGGAAATAGTATTGTTGGAAATTGAGATGAGGAAGGATGTAGGACATGTTGATATGCTTGGAATTTAGCCATTTGCTTGAAATGGGTAAAGATGGTTATATGATGGTCTTGTGATTTGTGGTAAAGTGTCAATGTGTGAGTTGAGGAGGCTTGATGTTGAAATTGATGTATTTTGATTGATTTCAAAGAAAAGGGATGAAAATGGCATGTTTTGATTGATTTTGAAAAGAGTTGAAAATGGCTTGTTTTGAAAATGGCACTTTGTGGTTTTATATGAAAAACATGGTTTTTGGGCATATCTTGACGGGACATAACTTGGACTACGGATCTTTGTTTTGTGCCAAATCTGTTTAGAAATGAAATTGGATCCGGGATGTCCATGCCGTTCGAAGAACGGGTGAAAAACGATTTAAAATGAGGAAGTTATGTCCGTCGGAAGATTGGGGGTTGAAGCTGTGAATTCTGCAGTTTTTAACTTAGTAAATTTTTAGCAGAATAACCCCTTGCGCGTGGGCGCACTTGGCGCGTATGCGCCGATCTTTCAGAAAACGCCATCCACGCGTGCGCGTGATGTGCGCGGGCGCGCCGATAGTGCTGCACCCAATGCCCAGCCATTTTTCAGAGAGTTGTGCCAGAACTGTGCCAGCTTTGTGCCTGGGGCACGAGAGTATCCACGCGTACGCGTGGTTGACGCGTGCGCGTCGATTTGGCAAATTTTTAATCCACGCGTTAGCGTGCACGACGCTTGCGCGTCGATGAGTTTTTAAGGACATCCACGCGTGCGCGTGGAGTACGCGTACGCGTGGCATTGTTTTCATGCCAAAGTTGATATTTGAGTTTTAAAAGCCAAATCTCATACTTCTAAGCCTCCGATCTCACCACTTATATCTTAAATCTTTATGATATGCCTAGCTATTAGAAAAGGGCTAGTGAATGAGGTAACTTGCGAGTGAAGCAAGGGGAACAATGAATAATCAATGAGGATCATTGAGGATTATGTGAGATGTGGAGGATGATGGTGGAAGTGCTTGTTATGCCATTGGCCGAAGGGCCGTAATTGTTTATGAATATTGGCTGGTTCTGGATTGAACCGTGAGCCGGAATAGCTGTGTATGCTATGAATATTGGCTGGTTTTGGATTGAACCGTGAGCCGGAATAGCTGTGTATGCTATGAATATTGGCTGGTTATGGATTTAACCGTGAGCCGGATGGCTGATATGGATGTTGATCCATGGATGAGAATTCATGCATGTTTATGCTGAATTATTGATAATTGTGAATTGCACTTCCACTATCTGAGATACGAGTTTACCTGGGTAGTAGCAAGGGTTGTGGTTCGTCCCGCTTGCTCCGGGTCAATACTTGTGTTTTCTCTCTGGTTGTAAGGGTGACAGGGCACCGATACCCTCTAATGGCGACAGGGCGCAGATACCCTCTAATGGCGACAGGGCGCAGATACCCTCTAATGGTGACAGGGCACATATTCCCTCTAATGATATTAATACGCAATAGAGAGACTGTGCCCGGGTTAGCTACCGGACACGTCGGGTTGGCTTGATAACCGACAGATGATATCATCAGCCATAGGGCAGGCATACATCATTTGCATATGTTTGAATTGTTTGGGTTTGCCTATTTGTTTTGAATTTCTATATCATATATGCTATGTTACCTAATTACCTGCTACTTGTTCTACTTGTACCTTATTTGTGTATTACTTGACTGTATTGCTTGTGTTTGTACAACTGAGAGATCCCTCATGATGGTGTTGGTGGATGTTGGGGGCTGTTCTTGATGAGATGAATTGATAATGCGATTGCATAATGATGATGATTTTTGAATGAGATCATTTGAGCCCCCTGGGTGGACGTAGTGATGTGATTTCACTGGCTCCAGGCGAGGGTATGATGTATTGATATAGAGCTGCTGAGGCAGAGCAACTGGTAATGGCTTTGCTTGTGGTTCTGAGTCCGATTCGTGAAAGAATCAGTGGATTGGGAAAACATGTGTAATATGAACTAGATTTAGCATCCCCTTACGTCAGATGCCTATTTATGGATTAGTAAGAATCTAGGCTGGATATTTGGTGAAAAGGAGTTTAGGATGCTTAGTGAGTTTTTATTGCAGTGCATTGGATTTATTTGGCACTTTTACCGTACTGGGAACCCATGGGCCCGGGGTTCTCATTCCGTATATATCTCTTGTTTTTCAGATACAGGTCCAGGTGCTCAGAAGCGAGCTGTGGTTCGTCTGAGAGACGGCGAAGATATTTATTTCCTCTACTTTGTGTTTTGCTTAGAATCTCTCCACTTTTGTTTTGAAAAGATTATATTATGTATTGAACTCTTTTGGAACTTGCCTATAGAGGCTCTTATGTTTCTTTTGGGAGAGATTAGGATGTACTGTTGTCAACTGCTTTCATACTGTACCCTAGCCGGCCTAAACTTCGCGGGTCGCGACTAGTGGCTATTTCCTTATGATTATATATATCTATCTGTTATCTATCTCTTGATCTCCTTTATGCCTTGTCCGTATATCGCTTTCGGCTTCACGTTTTATCTTTTCGTTGTCGAAACGTGAGTGATACGTCTTCGTGATTTTATTTCTACTCTTTTCAGGCTTCTTGATTAATACTCCTTTCGAAATTACATATATTTATATATTAAAAATCCACCTGAGAGTCGTACCACCGTAATTTCATTGACTTATGACTCGAGCATAAGGATTTGAATATTAGGGTGTTACATTATGGTATCAGAGCAGTTCGTCCTCGTGAGCCTGAGGGATGGAACTGCTTATGCTTCAATGCATACTCTGAGTCTGTGCCTGTGCTAGTTAGGGTATCTAACCGATACATCTAGCATGAAGTTCATGAGTGTACCTTTGGTACTTTGAAGCACTATACTTCCGATATTGAGACTGATCAACTTGATATCGATTGTTTGGTGTGTATAGGAACCAGATGGCGCCTCGTGGACCCGGTCGGGGACGTGAGAGAGATCGTACTAGTACTCAGGAACCGGAAATCAACCCGAATAACCCGGTAAACCTTATGGCGGCGTTGGAGAATATGGCTGCTGCTATGCAGGCCACTGCGGAGGCTTTTGGGCAACAGATAAACAATAATGGCAATGGTGGAAGAGGAGCTCAAGGCCCGATGACACTAGCAACTTTCTTAAAGGTTAATCCACCTAAGTTCAAGGGAACCACTAATCCGACTGAAGCTGACACTTGGTTTCAGGCCATGGAGCGAGCCCTGCAAGCGCAGTTGGTGCCTGAAGAGCAGTGTGTTGAATTTGCTACCTATCTGCTCACGGGGGAAGCATCGCATTGGTGGCAAGGGGCTCGACGCCTCCTGCAGCAGGGGAATGATCCTATCACCTGGGGTGCCTTCCAAGTGGAATTCTATAAGAAGTACTTTCCGAATTCCGCCAGAACAGCCAAGGAATTGGAGTTACTACAGCTGAAGCAAGGTGCTATGTCCGTATCTGAGTATACAGACAAATTTGAAGAGCTATTCAGGTTTTCCCGCATGTGTCAGGGAGCTCCAGGAGACTTTGAGGAATGGAAGTGTATTAAGTATGAGGGAGGACTTCGAAGTGAAATCCTGAACTCCGTTGGACCGATGGAGATTAGGGTCTTCTCCGAACTTGTGAACAAGAGCCGTATTGCTGAAGAATGTGTGAGGAAGGCTGTTGAGGCGAAGAATGACCGTCGGGAGTCCCACCGCAGGGAGCACAATCAAGAATACCCAACAAGGGGTCAAGAGTTTAAGAGAAGAGGATACCCACAACGTTTTCCTCAAAGGCGAAATGACTTTGCGACGAGTGAGGAGTCCCAAAGAAACGGTAAGGGAAAACGGGCAGCGGCTGCTTCTGATGTTTCGAGCTGTCAGAGATGTGGAGGTCATCACCCAAATAGACCGTGTCGTTATGGTTCGGGTTTGTGTTACAATTGCGGAAAGCTAGGACATGTGGTCAGAGATTGCCCACACCGGAAGGATCGGGAGACTGCCAGGTCCGATTTTCGTACCTAAGGTAATAAGAAAACTGATAACTTAATTCTTTACCACTTTACATAATGCTGAAGGCTGGTATTCACTCGTAATACATGGTCGAATGAAAAATTATGATCTGTTCTAGATAACCCTAAGTTATCTTAATAAAAGGTTTGGTGATCATAAATGATTAGGTAGGCCTTTAACGGAAAGCAACCTCAGAATGGAATGACTGGTGGGTGATGTCAAAGCCATCATTCGGGAACTCCGTGTCGAGGTAGATTGGGACTTTGCCATGGTTGCAGAGGAGTTGGACATGTGTCCTAGAAATGTCTTAAGAAGGTCAACCGGAATACTACCAAGAGCCAACAACAAGGTCGTGTGTTCACTACAACAACGGGGGATACCGTTAGATCTGACGGTTTGGGAATTGGTAACAACGTGCTAAAGGCACGATTAAGTTAGTATGTGATTTTGGCTATCATAGATAGAACTCTAATGAATGCCAGTCATGCTAAGTTGTGGTTGAGTACTTGAGGAAGTAAGTGATAAAGCTCGTACTAGACGAGAGGTCAGAATAAAGCAACGGAAACTTGTGGAAGCAGTAACACAGGATAGCTACGAATAAGAGTTGTAAAAGTTTAATATAGTATCTTATGTTTGAATACTAGAAGGGTTAAGAGGGTTACTGCAAGTAATGATCCCCAAATAGTTGGGAATGATTGCGGCTGCGAGCTTTGATGGTTCTAAAGCGGATGAGGAAAATTTCATTAATGCACAATTAGATTTAGGTGATGATTGAGTGCCAGTTGTTGTGTTCGAGAGATGAGTGCTATGATGTTTGGTCATGGTGACCTTGGATTTAGATTGAGGTTTATAATGATCGGTTTTGAAAGAAGAATGTGAAAACCATTAGATTGAAATGTTGATGCGGTACTGAGATTGGTTTGAGGGAACCCGTGACGGGTGGTAAACTCCAATTTTTGGAGAGGTACTGTTGAAAATTTTTCCCCAAGAATTTGAAAGAGTGTTGGTTTTGGTTTTGAAGATGATTTTTGATATGAGTAATTTTAACAAAAGAGATGTGTCTCAAATGCTTTTATAGATTATTAAAGGAAATGCGAACTCTTATGATTTTGTTAACTCGCTATTCCGAACTCATTTGGTTTCTAGAAATGAAAGGAGTTTTTGATTGATAAGCCAGAGGCTTTATATCAGCAAGTCATGAAGAAATTTGAGGGTTTGAGAATAAGAAAGTAAGTTTGGAGATTATGCTTGGAGTTGAGCTGTGATTAGAGGAATTGGCTTGGCAGAGAGAGAGAGAGGATAGTGATGGAGTATGATTAAGGTGTGGTGATGATCATTGATTGATTATAGTGATGTGAAAAAAAAATGGCTATGATTAACGATGATGGCAATCTTATTGATGACATGATTCGAGATTTAATAGGGTGTGAGTTGATGAGCCGGTAAAAGTAGGGGACGAGGCTGTTGGTCGGCGTTGAACGAACGACCGAGACCCTCAGGGATAGAGAGATCAGAGTGCGGCAACAGAAGCGTGCAGAGTAAAAAGGACCTTGGAACTGTTATACGTTGATATAAAGGCAGACTATGCTCGCGTACTCGTAGTGATGGATGGAATTTTCGAGGGCGAAAATTTCTGTTAGGGGGGTAGAATGTAAAACCCGGCCTAACCGAAATTGATTAAATAATAAGTTAAGTAGGAGCGAATATGTTTGGAAGATTTTGCAATTGGAATTTGATGATTTAAATATGATATTTGGATTCAGTGAATTTTTCCGAGTCGGAAAACATAGTTTTCTGCGTAAAAGCGCGCAGTGGAATTTTGACCGGAAGTACCGGCTGAGATTTGTCTGGTACTACAGCTGAGAAAATTGATTATGGGTAAATAAGATTAAGAAATGAGGAATTATAATTAGGAGAGGTAGAAATATTTGAAGTGCGATTTAGAGCGCTAATCTTAAGGGTTTTGGTCCAAAATTGGGCCAACGGACAAAAATAAGTGAACTGGGCCTAAGTGGGCCCAAGACCCAACATATATAAACATTAGTTATGAGCATTTCAGCTCATTTTACCCTAAAGAGAAGGGTTGGGGCGCTGAAATAGTGAAGAGAGGAGAGAAGAGAGAAAACCTAACTCTCTTTGATCTTCAAATCACCATAACTTGAGCTACGGAGCTCCGATTGACGAGCCGTTTGCGGCCACGCGTCGCTCTTCTCATCCTCTACAATTCTATCTAAGTTTTGTGGTGAGTATTCCATTCATCTTTGCCCAGTTTTCGAATTTCCCCACTGTTACACGTTTTTGGGAAGTTAGTGTTGAAATCTTGTGATTTTGGGTGTTTAGGGATACTCCAACATGGATTCTAAGTGGGTTCTATCCCTACTTCATATGGGCTGAGGTAAGAAGTGCTCAAACTCTTGTGATTTATCATCCTTATGAGCCCTAGGTTGATGTATGTATGTGATATTGGTTATGTTAGTGTATTTGGTGATTTTGATGCACAATTGGGAGGTTGGTATTGCTTGTGGAGCTTTGGTGAGGCTTGGAGCTAAGGTTGGTGGAGACTTCCAAAGAAGAGGCTCAATTGATTTGGCTACAAGAGGTACGGTTTAAGTTCCATTTAAGTACCGTGTGGTGTGATGAGAATTCCTAGGCTAGATGCCCCTAGGATTAAGTTTGGATTGTGTAAATGGTTGATGCTAATATGCATAGTTGGTATGTAATGTGAATTGATGATTTGGGTTGAGAATTGTGTGGCCTTGTATGCTTGGTGTATTGAAAATTTGATGTTTTGGGTAATGAGTATTGATTTGTGATTTATGCATTTAAATTGTGAAATTGGGCCGGAGGCCGTAAATTTTGGGCCGGAGGCCGGAAAGAGGTAAGGAAGGTAAGTTGATGTGTGCATTGTATGATGACACAAGTGATTGGATGAATTTCATATAATGAATGTATGAATGATTGGGTTGGTTATTGGGTAATGAGGTTTGAGGAGTTGAAGTGTGGAAATTGGTAATTTTGGGTGAAATTGTATAGATGAGGTATGTTTGATTTTGGTTGAGATTTATTATGTGGTCATATATGTGAGTATGATTATTGACGCCTTGATGGTATGATAATGCATGAGAGGTATATATTGTGATATATGTTTGAGGAATGATTAAGGTTGATTTGTGGGTGAAACCACGTGATAGTGATTATGATATTGATTATGTATAATGATGGTTGATTGGAAATAGTATTGTTGGAAATTGAGATGAGGAAGGATGTAGGACATGTTGATATGCTTGGAATTTAGCCATTTGCTTGAAATGGGTAAAGATGGTTATATGATGGTCTTGTGATTTGTGGTAAAGTGTCAATGTGTGAGTTGAGGAGGCTTGATGTTGAAATTGATGTATTTTGATTGATTTCAAAGAAAAGGGATGAAAATGGCATGTTTTGATTGATTTTGAAAAGAGTTGAAAATGGCTTGTTTTGAAAATGGCACTTTGTGGTTTTATATGAAAACATGGTTTTTGGGCATATCTTGACGGGACATAACTTGGACTACGGATCTTTGTTTTGTGCCAAATCTGTTTAGAAATGAAATTGGATCCGGGATGTCCATGCCGTTCGAAGAACGGGTGAAAAACGATTTAAAATGAGGAAGTTATGTCCGTCGGAAGATTGGGGGTTGAAGCTGTGAATTCTGCAGTTTTTAACTTAGTAAATTTTTAGCAGAATAACCCCTTGCGCGTGGGCGCACTTGGCGCGTATGCGCCGATCTTTCAGAAAACGCCATCCACGCGTGCGCGTGATGTGCGCGGGCGCGCCGATAGTGCTGCACCCAATGCCCAGCCATTTTTCAGAGAGTTGTGCCAGAACTGTGCCAGCTTTGTGCCTGGGGCACGAGAGTATCCACGCGTACGCGTGGTTGACGCGTGCGCGTCGATTTGGCAAATTTTTAATCCACGCGTTAGCGTGCACGACGCTTGCGCGTCGATGAGTTTTTAAGGACATCCACGCGTGCGCGTGGAGTACGCGTACGCGTGGCATTGTTTTCATGCCAAAGTTGATATTTGAGTTTTAAAAGCCAAATCTCATACTTCTAAGCCTCCGATCTCACCACTTATATCTTAAATCTTTATGATATGCCTAGCTATTAGAAAAGGGCTAGTGAATGAGGTAACTTGCGAGTGAAGCAAGGGGAACAATGAATAATCAATGAGGATCATTGAGGATTATGTGAGATGTGGAGGATGATGGTGGAAGTGCTTGTTATGCCATTGGCCGAAGGGCCGTAATTGTTTATGAATATTGGCTGGTTCTGGATTGAACCGTGAGCCGGAATAGCTGTGTATGCTATGAATATTGGCTGGTTCTGGATTGAACCGTGAGCCGGAATAGCTGTGTATGCTATGAATATTGGCTGGTTATGGATTTAACCGTGAGCCAGATGGCTGATATGGATGTTGATCCATGGATGAGAATTCATGCATGTTTATGCTGAATTATTGATAATTGTGAATTGCACTTCCACTATCTGAGATACGAGTTTACCTGGGTAGTAGCAAGGGTTGTGGTTCGTCCCGCTTGCTCCGGGTCAATACTTGTGTTTTCTCTCTGGTTGTAAGGGTGACAGGGCACCGATACCCTCTAATGGCGACAGGACGCAGATACCCTCTAATGGCGACAGGGCACATATTCCCTCTAATGATATTAATACGCAACAGAGAGACTGTGCCCGGGTTAGCTACCGAACACGTCGGGTTGGCTTGATAACCGACAGATGATATCATCAGCCATAGGGCAGGCATACATCATTTGCATATGTTTGAATTGTTTGGGTTTGCCTATTTGTTTTGGATTTCTATATCATATATGCTATGTTACCTGATTACCTGCTACTTGTTCTACTTGTACCTTATTTGTGTATTACTTGGCTGTATTGCTTGTGTTTGTACAACTGAGAGATCCCTCATGATGGTGTTGGTGGATGTTGGGGGCTGTTCTTGATGAGATGAATTGATAATGCGATTGCATAATGATGATGATTTTTGAATGAGATCATTTGAGCCCCCTGGGTGGACGTAGTGATGTGATTTTACTGGCTCCAGGCGAGGGTATGATGTATTGATATAGAGCTGCTGAGGCAGAGCAACTGGTAATGGCTTTGCTTGTGGTTCTGAGTCCGATTCGTGAAAGAATCAGTGGATTGGGAAAACATGTGTAATATGAACTAGATTTAGCATCCCCTTACGTCAGATGCCTATTTATGGATTAGTAAGAATCTAGGCTGGATATTTGGTGAAAAGGAGTTTAGGATGCTTAGTGAGTTTTTATTGCAGTGCATTGGATTTATTTGGCACTTTTACCGTACTGGGAACCCATGGGCCCGGGGTTCTCATTCCGTATATATCTCTTGTTTTTCAGATACAGGTCCAGGTGCTCAGAAGCGAGCTGTGGTTCGTCTGAGAGACGGCGAAGATATTTATTTCCTCTACTTTGTGTTTTGCTTAGAATCTCTCCACTTTTGTTTTGAAAAGATTATATTATGTATTGAACTCTTTTGGAACTTGCCTATAGAGGCTCTTATGTTTCTTTTGGGAGAGATTAGGATGTACTGTTGTCAACTGCTTTCATACTGTACCCTAGCCGGCCTAAACTTCGCGGGTCGCGACTAGTGGCTATTTACTTATGATTATATATATCTATCTGTTATCTATCTCTTGATCTCCTTTATGCCTTGTCCGTATATCGCTTTCGGCTTCACGTTTTATCTTTTCGTTGTCGAAACGTGAGTGATACGTCTTCGCGATTTTATTTCTACTCTTTTCAGGCTTCTTGATTAATACTCCTTTCGAAATTACATATATTTATATATTAAAAATCCACCTGAGAGTCGTACCACCGTAATTTCATTGACTTATGACTCGAGCATAAGGATTTGAATATTAGGGTGTTACAAATATGGAGAACGAGTAATTTTTATTGACTAATTTGACTATTTATTCATTAATTAATATTTAAATTTAATTTTTACATTAATGTTTATTATAGTATTTTTAAAATTTAAAAGATATTTTATCAAACACATTTGTTGTTACTTATGCTTATTAAAAGCCATTTTTAATTTAAGTTACCGAACATAAATGCTAGAATTTTTAAAAATTTAACTTTTAAAAATTAACTTTTATAAGTTACTTTTGAAAAGTAAAAGTTTTACCAAACCAAATCTTAGTCTGATTAATATTAATATATAGAGCGTATATCCAAATTAGTCCCTAATAAATTTTAGATCTATTTTGTAATAAATTTTTATTATTTTAAAATTTCTGATAATTATATTTGTTGGACAGATTAATCCATTTATTACTTTCAATAAAATTTTTAATATGCTCATTGGATAAATAAGTTCATTATCAATTTTATTATAAGACAATTAGATTCCGACAAATATTTTTATAAGACAAATTTTACAAAAGGATCAATCCGTCTCAGAGACATTTAAAATAATAAAAATTTATTAAGAATTAAAATGTCTTATTACAAAATTTTTGTAGACTAATTTGAGTGTTTATTCTAATATTTTTGTCATAGCACCGTTATTTCTTAGTATGTATATTGAGTATTGTGTTCTTTTGTTCGGGATATGTAGGTTTGGAGCAATGGTGCATATGAGAGTGTGGAACACAGAGTAATAGTTAACTCGGAGAAGGAAAGGTTTTCCATTCCATACTTCTTGTTCCCTGCACATGACACTAAAGTGAAGCCATTGAAGGAGCTGATACATGAAGACAACCCTCCAAAATATAGGCCTTACAGGTCAGGGAAGTTTCTTCTCAAAAGATTTGAAGGCAATTTCCAGAAACATAGAGAGGAGAACCTTCAAATTCATCACTTTAAGATAGCCTAAAGTTATTATTCACAGCAGAGACTATGATTTGTACTACAAATCTACAATGGCTATGCTGTTGATTGGCTAATAAGTGATAAGTGGTAAAATCTTACTAGATTAATTTTCTGTGTTAAGTTAATAAATGCGTTAATAAAAGGTAAGACACAATAATTTGCTCAAGATTTATTGTCAGAATAAGTACTACAAAAAAATGTTGAGTATTATCGGATATATTGACAGAATAATAAAAAGAAGTTGTTAGTAATATATTTAGTGGCAAATTTTCTGTCAGTATAACTCTCGTCGATAACTAACTATCGTCGGATTTTTTAATCTGTCGATAATTACCGTCAGATTCTGTAACGGATTCATTTTTACTCCGTTAGTAATTACTGACAGAAAAGTTTCGTTGGTAATTTTGGCACTTCACTATTTTCTTTCCTACTTAATTACTGTCGGATGTTGCTCCCGGTAAATCCGATGGTAAATCCATTTTTTTCAACACAATAGGTGGTCAAATTCTTTTTTTATTTAATTTTTTTGCACAATTAGTAGTCGAATTTTAAATAATAGAAATCAATAATTGTAAATCCGATATCAAGGGTACCAAATACAACTAAAAATAAAAAATAAGAGATACAAAGAGTCTAGAACAAAAACTCTAATCACCAAAAATTCTGGTAGTCGTTGTCGTTGTCATCCTCCTAGTCCTGTTGAGGCGACTGGTGCACGAATTTGTAATCCGCACAACTAACCAGCAAGTGCACTGGGTCGCCCAAGTAATACCTTATGTGAGTAAGGGTCGATCCCACGGAGACTATTGGTTTGAAGCAAGCTATATTTATTTTATTATTCTTAGTCAGGAGGCCAATAGGATTATAAGTGAAATTACTAGATTTGATTATAAAAGTAAAAGAGAGTAACAGTGTTACTTGTTGTGCAGTAATGAGAAATATGTTGGAGTTTTGGAGATGCTTTGTCCTTCGAACTTCAACTCTTCCTTGAAATCCTTCAACACACGAAAAGTCCCTTCCATGGCAAGCTCTATGTAGGGTGTCACCGTTGTCAATGGCTACCTCCCATCCTCTCAGTGAAAACGTTCCTATGCTCTGTCACAGCACGGCTAATCATCTGTCGGTTCTCAATCAGGTTGGAATAGAATCCATTGATTCTTTTGCGTCTGTCACTAACGCCCAGCCTTCAGGAGTTTGAAGCTCGTCACAGTCATTCAATCCCAGAATCCTACTCGGAATACCACAGACAAGGTTTAGACTTTCCGGATTCTCATGAATGCCGCCATCAATCCGGCTTATACCACGAAGATTCTGATTAAGGAATCTAAGAGATACTCATTCAATCTGATGTAGAACGGAGGTGGTTGTCAGGCACACGTTCATGGATTGAGGAAGGTGATGAGTGTCACGGATCATCACCTTCTCCATAATTAAGCGCGAATGAACATCTTAGATAAGAACAAGCGTGTTTGAATGGAGAATAAAGGAATTGTATTAATTCATCGAGACGCTGCAGAGCTCCTCACCCCCAACAATGGAGTTTAGAGACTCATGCCGTCAAAAAGTATGTAATTCAGATCTGAAAATGTCATGAGGTACAGAATAATTCTCTAAAAGTTGTTTAAATAGTAAACTAGTAACATAGGTTTACAGAATATGAGTAAACTAAGATAATTGGTGCAGAAATCCACTTCTGGGGCCCACTTGGTGTGTGCTGGGGCTGAGACTAAAGCTATCCACGAGTAGAGGCTTTTCTTGGAGTTAAACTCCAAGTTATGACGTGTTTTGGGCGTTCAACTCCGGATCATGACGTGTTTCTGGCGTTTAACTCCAGACAGCAGCATGTACTTGGCGTTCAACGCCAAGTTACGTCGTCTATCTTCGCGCAAAGTATGGACTATTATATATTGCTGGAAAGCCCTGGATGTCTACTTTCCAACGCCGTTGAGAGCGCGCCAATTGGACTCCTGTAGCTCCAGAAAATTCATTTCGAGTGCAGGGAGGTCAGGATCCAACAACATCAGCAGTCCTTTTTCAGCCTAAGTCAGATTTTTGCTCAGCTTCCTCAATTTCAGCCAGAAAATACCTGAAATCACAGAAAAATACACACACTCATAGTAAAGTCCAGAAATATGATTTTTGCCTAAAAACTAATAAAATTTAACTAAAAACTAATTAAAACATACTAAAATCCACATGAAATTATCCCCAAAAAGCGTATAAAATATCCGCTCATCACAACACCAAACTTAAACTGTTGCTTGTCCTCAAGCAACTAGATAAATAAAATAGGATGAAAAGAAATTAAGAAACAATAATATCTCAGAGTTTCAAGTGAAGCTCAGATTCTAATTAGATGAGGGGGGCTAGTAGCTTTTTGCTTCTGAACAGTTTTGGCATCTCACTTTATCCTTTGAAATTCAGAATGGTTGGCATCCATAGGAACTCAGAATTCAGATAGTATTATTGATTCTCCTAGTTTAGTATGTTGATTCTTGAACACAGCTACTTTATGAGTCTTGGCCGTGGCCCTAAGCACTTTATTTTCCAGTATTACCACCGGATACATAAATGCCACAGACACATAATTGGGTGAACCTTTTCAGATTGTGACTCAGCTTTGCTAGAGTTCCCAATTAGAGGTGTCCAGAGTTCTTAAGCACACTCTTTTGCTTTGGATCACGACTTTAACCACTCAGTCTCAAGCTCTTCACTTGGACCTGCATGCCACAAGCACATGGTTAGGGACAGCTTGATTTAGCCGCTTAGGCCTGGATTTATTTCCTTGGGCCCTCCTATCCATTAATGCTCAAAGCCTTGGATCCTTTTCACCCTTGCCTTTTGGTTTTAAGGGCTGTTTGGCTTTTATTCCTTTTGATCCAAATATTTTTTTTTTCGCAAAAAAATTTTTTTTTTTCACTGCTTTTTCTTGCTTCAAGAATCAATTTCATGATTTTTCAGATCATCAATAACATTTCTCTTGTTCATCATTCTTTCAGGAGCCAACAATTTTAACATTCATAAATTTCAATATAAAAAATATGCACTGTTCAAGCATTCATTCAGAAGACAAAAAGTATTGCCACCACATATAAATAATTAGAATTTTCCTTATTAAGAACTCGAATGAAAAATTAAATTGCCTCTTTATTCTACAAATCTACTATTTTATTCATGTTTGATGATGATGAGAAAAATAAGTTATAACTTAATTGGAAATAAAGCCAAAATAGATATGCTAATTACTACTACTCCTATATAACTTCTAAGGTAAAATCCTAAAATAATACTATCACAGAGTTAAAGCTAGAATTAGAACTTAACAACCTGTATTTTGGGAAGTGGATGTTCCTCTAGTCTGTGGGGTGCCTTCAAGAATTAATTTCTGACGCTTCAGCTCCCTTAAGTTCACATCCTTGCTCTTCCTGTTCTCTTAGGTGCCATGATCTTAATGAGTTTTAACTCAGTGATCATGGCAAATCACACCAAACTTAGAGGTTTGCTTGTCCTCAAGCAAAAGAAAGGAAAGGAGAGGAGTAGAAGGAGAGGCAGTTTCGAAAAAAGATAAGATGAGTTGAAAAAGATATGAGAAGAAATTAAAAATATTTGAAAAAGAATTGGATTGGAAAAAGATTTGTGTTTATGAATTAAGATACATTTGATATTTTTGAAAAAGGGATTTTAGAAATTAGGGTTCTTAGAAAACTAATTTGATTTTTAAGAATGACATTTTGAAACATGTTTATGCAAGAAATCATGAATTGAAACATAAAAATTTAGAAAAATTGTAAAGAAAAACGAATTTTACCTCCTCCCCACCATCCTGGCGTTAAACGCCCAAACGATGCATGTTTTGGGCGTTTAACGCCCAAATGCTGCTTCTCCTGGGCGTTCAACGCCCAGCTGATGCTTCTTTCTGGCGTTGAACGCCAGGAAGTCCTTTGTCACTGGGCGTTTTTCTGAACGCCCAGGATGCTAACACTCTGGCGTTAAACGCCCATAAGGTGCTTCTTTCTGGCGTTCAACGCCCAGAAGATGCTCCTTTCTGGCGTTTAACGCCCAGATGGCTACCGTTACTGGCGTTGAACGCCCAGTGGGTGCTTCTTTTGGGCGTTCAACGCCCAAAATCTTTCTTACTGGCTTTTTCACGCCAGTGAGCTTCCAAATTTCCCTGTAACTCTGTAAATTCAATCAATTTCTATTTTTACCCTTTGAAGATACTTGGACACATACCTGTAAAAAAAGAAAATTTATTTAATTAGTAAATAAGCTTTGTAAATGGCTGGGTTGCCTCCCAGCAAGCGCTTCTTTATTGTCTTTAGCTGGACTACCACTGAGTTCTAATCAAGTCTCAGTTTCGAGCATTCTTGCTCGAAGTTACTTTCAAGATAATGTTTAATTCTCTGTCCATTAACAATGAACTTTTTGTTGGATTCATTATCCTGAAGCTCTACGTATCCATATGGTGATACGCTTGTAATCACATATGGACCTCTCCACCGGGATTTTAATTTCCCGGGGAATATTTTGAGCCTGGAATTAAATAGCAGAACTTTCTGCCCTGGCTCAAAGACTCTGGATGACAATTTCTTATCATGCCATCTTTTCGCTTTCTCTTTGTAAATCTTTGCATTTTCGAAAGCATTGAGTCTAAATTCCTCTAGCTCATTTAACTGGAGCAATCGTTTTTCTCCGGCTAGCTTGGCATCAAGGTTCAGGAATCTGGTTGCCCAATAGGCCTTGTGTTCCAGTTCCACTGGCAAGTGACATGCCTTTCCATACACAAGCTGGTATGGAGAGGTCCCTATAGGGGTCTTGAATGCTGTTCTGTATGCCCACAGAGCATCATCCAAGCTTCTTGCCCAATCCCTTCTACGGTTAATTACAGTCCGTTCCAGGATTCTTTTGAGTTCTCTATTTGAGACTTCAGCTTGCCCATTAGTTTGTGGATGATATGGGGTAGCTACCCTGTGGCTAACTCCATAACGAACCAGAGCAGCATAAAGCTGTTTATTGCAGAAATGAGTGCCCCCATCACTGATTAACACTCTAGGGATACCAAATCTGCTGAAGATGTGTTTCTGGAGGAATTTTAACACTGTTTTAGTGTCATTGGTGGGTGTTGCAATAGCCTCCACCCATTTGGATACATAATCCACCGCCACCAGAATATAAGTGTTTGAGTATGATGGTGGGAAAGGTCCCATGAAGTCAATGCCCCATACATCAAACAACTCAATCTCCAAGATCCCTTGCTGAGGCATGGCGTAACTGTGAGGTAGATTGCCAGATCTTTGGCAACTGTCACAATTAAGTACATACACTCGGGAGTCTTTATAGAGAGTAGGCCAGTAGAAGCCACATTGGAGGACTCTTGTGGCTGTTCGCTCACTTCCAAAATGTCCTCCATACTGTGATCCATGGCAGTGCCATAGGATCTTCTGTGTTTCTTCCTTAGGCACACATCTACGGAGTACTCCGTCTGCACATCTCTTAAAGAGATACGGCTCATCCCAAAGATAATACTTTGCATCCGTGATCAGCTTCTTTATTTGCTGTCTACTGTACTCTTTGGGTATAAATCTCACTGCCTTGTAGTTTGCAATGTCTGCAAACCATGGCACTTCCTGGATGGCAAAGAGTTGCTCATCCGGAAAGGTTTCAGAGATCTCAGTGAGAGGGAGGGACGCCCCTTCTACTGGTTCTATTCGGGACAGGTGATCTGCTACTTGATTCTCTGTTCCTTTTCTGTCTCTTATTTCTATATCAAACTCTTGCAGAAGCAGCACCCATCTTATAAGTCTGGGTTTTGAATCCTGCTTTGTGAGTAGATATTTAAGAGCAGCATGATCTGTATACACAATCACTTTTGATCCTACTAAATAGGATCTGAATTTGTCAATGGCGTAAACCACTGCAAGTAGCTTTTTCTGTGGTTGTGTAATTCTTCTGTGCGTCATTTAAAACACGGCTGGCATAGTAAATGACGTGCAGAAGCTTGTCATGCCTTTGTCCCAACACTGCACCAATGGCATGGTCACTGGCATCACACATTAATTCAAATGGTAATGTCCAGTCTGGTGCAGAGATGATTGGTGCTGTAACCAATCTAGCTTTCAGAGTCTCAAATGCCTGCAGACACTCTTTATCAAAGATAAATGGCGTGTCAGCAGCTAGCAGGTTGCTCAGAGGTTTGGCAATTTTTGAAAAATCTTTTATAAACCTCCTATAGAATCCTGCATGCCCCAGAAAGCTTCTGATTGCCTTAACATTGGCAGGTGGTGGTAATTTTTCAATTACCTCTACCTTAGCTTGATCCACCTCTATTCCCTTGTTCGAGATTTTGTGCCCAAGGACAATTCCTTCAGTCACCATAAAGTGACACTTCTCCCAGTTTAAAACCAGGTTAGTCTCTTGGCATCTTTTTAGAACAAGTGCTAAATGGTTAAGGCAGGAGCTGAATGAGTCTCCAAATACTGAAAAGTCATCCATGAAGACTTCCAGGAATTTTTCCACCATATCAGAGAAAATTGAGAGCATGCACCTCTGAAAGGTTGCAGGTGCATTGCACAGGCCAAATGGCATCCTTCTGTATGCAAATACTCCAGATGGGCATGTGAACGCCGTTTTCTCCTGATCCTGGGGGTATACTGCAATTTGATTATAACCTGAATATCCATCCAGGAAGCAGTAGTATTCATGACCTGCTAGTCTTTCTAACATCTGGTCTATGAATGGTAAAGGAAAATGATCCTTTCTGGTGGCTGTATTGAGCCTTCTGTAATCAATACACATACGCCACCCAGTAACTGTTCTTGTAGGAACCAGTTCATTTTTTTCATTATGAACCACCGTCATGCCACCTTTCTTAGGGACGACTTGGACAGGGCTCACCCAGGGGCTGTCAGAAATAGGATAAATAATCCCAGCCTCTAGTAATTTAGTAACCTCTTTCTGCACTACTTCCTTCATGGCTGGGTTCAGCCGCCTTTGTGGTTGAACCACTGGCTTGGCGTCACCCTCCAGTAAGATTTTGTGCATGCATCTAGCTGGGCTAATGCCCTTGAGATCACTGATGGACCACCCAAGAGCTGTCTTGTGTGTCCTTAGCACTTGAATTAGTGCTTCCTCTTCCTGTGGCTCTAAGGTAGAGCTTATGATTACAGGAAAGGTATCACCTTCTCCCAAAAATGCATATTTCAGGGATGGTGGTAATGGTTTGAGCTCGGGTTTAGGAGGTTTCTCCTCCTCCTGAGGGATTTTCAGAGGTTCTACTATTCTCTCTGATTCCTCCAGGTCAGGCTGAACATCTTTAAATATGTCCTCTAGCTCTGAGTCGAGACTCTCAGCCATATTGATCTCTCTTACCAGAGAGTCAATAATATCAACACTCATGCAGTCATTTGGGGTGTCTGGATGTTGCATGGCTTTGACAACATTCAACTTGAACTCCTCCTCATTGACTCTCAAGGTTACTTCCCCTTTTTGGACATCAATGAGGGTTCGGCCAGTTGCTAGGAAAGGTCTTCCTAGAATGAGAGTTGCACTCTTGTGCTCCTCCATTTCCAGCACCACAAAGTCAGTAGGAAAGGCGAATGGCCCAACCTTGACAATCATGTCTTCAATCACGCCTGATGGGTATTTAATGGAGCCATCAGCAAGTTGAAGACATATCCTGGTTGGTTTGATTTCTTCAGTTAAGCCAAGCTTTTTGATAGTAGATGCAGGTATTAGGTTGATACTTGCCCCAAGATCACATAAAGCTTGCTTGGTGCAAGTGCCCTCTAATGTGCATGGTATCATAAAGCTCCCAGGATCTTTAAGCTTCTCAGGTAAGCTTTTCAGAATGACTGCACTGCATTCTTCAGTGAGGTAAACTTTTTCAGTTTCCCTCCAATCCTTCTTATGACTTAAGATCTCTTTCATGAACTTAGCATAAGAGGGTATTTGCTCCAGTGCTTCTGCAAACGGAATCTTTATTTCAAGAGTCCTGAGATAGTCTGTAAAGCGGGCAAATTGCTTATCCTGTTCCGCTTGGCGGAGTTTTTGAGGATAAGGCATTTTGGCTTTGTATTCCTCAACCTTAGTTGCTGTAGGTTTATTACCTACAGAAGTGGGTTGGGAAGCCTTTTTAGAAGGATTGTTATCAGCACTTGTATGTGACTGATCCCCCACTGGCATTTGAATGCCAGAGGTGGAAGCTGGAGTGGCGTTAGACGCCACTTCCTTGTTTGTTACTGGCGTTTGAACGCCAGAACCATGCTCCCTTTGGGCGTTCAACGCCGGATTCATGCTTGTTTCAGGCGTTGAACGCCAGGAATGAGCATGGTCTGGGCGTTCAGCGCCAGCTTTATTCCTCTCTGGGCTCTGACTGTCCTCAGAGGGATTTTGATTAGCCATTTGTTCATTTCTTGGTTTCCTGCTGCTTTGAAGTGAGGTATTTAATGTTTTCCCACTTCTTAATTGAACTGCTTGACATTCTTCTGCTATTTGTTTTGACAGTTGCTTTTCTGTCTGCTTTAATTGTACTTCCATATTCCTGTTAGCTATTCTTGTTTCCTGTAATATTTCCTTGAATTCGGCTAGCTGCTGAGTTAGAAAGTCTAATTGCTGATTGAATTCATTAGCCTGATCCACCAAACTGAGCTCAGCAGTTACTGTTTTAGCTTCTTCTTTCATGGAAGATTCACTGCTTAGGTACAGATGTTGATTCCTGGCAACTGTATCAATAAGCTCTTGAGCTTCTTCAATTGTTTTTCTCATATGTATAGATCCACCAGCTGAGTGGTCTAGAGAAATCTGAGCTTTTTCTGTAAGCCCATAGTAGAAGATGTCTAATAGCACCCATTCTGAAAACATTTCAGAGGGGCATTTTCTTAGCATCTCTCTGTATCTCTCCCAGGCATCATAAAGAGATT
This sequence comes from Arachis stenosperma, assembly GCF_014773155.1. Lineage (NCBI taxonomy): Eukaryota > Viridiplantae > Streptophyta > Magnoliopsida > Fabales > Fabaceae > Arachis > Arachis stenosperma. Next base: position 40,572,893 of record NC_080386.1, read on the forward strand.
CATTATCTCCTTGTTTGAAGCCTTGGATGCTTAGCCTTAGCTGTGTCATCCGTTTTGGAGGGAAATAGTGATTTAGGAATTTTTCTGACAGCTGCTTCCATGTTTTTATGCTGTTCTTAGGCTGGTTATTTAACCACCTCTTAGCTTGATCTTTTACAGCAAATGGAAATAGTAATAATCTGTAGACATCCTGATCCACTTCCTTATCATGTACTGTGTCAGCAATTTGCAAAAATTGTGCCAAAAATTCTGTAGGTTCTTCATGTGGAAGACCAGAATACTGACAGTTTTGCTGCACCATGATAATGAGCTGAGGATTCAACTCAAAGCTACTAACTCCAATGGAGGGTATACAGATACTACTCCCATATGAAGCAGTAGTGGGGTTAGCATATGACCCCAGAGTCCTCTTGGACTGTTCATTCCTACTTGCTTCCATGATGGAATACAAGGGATAATTTATATGTTGATTATTTTATTTTATTTTATTTTATTTTTTTATTTTTTTTATTATATTTTTTTTGAATTAATTTTTATAAAATAAAATAAAAAAATGAAATAAATAAAAGAAATTGGAAATATTTTGAAATTGAAATTTGAATTTTTATATAAAATTTTCGAAAAGAGAAGTTCAAAATTAGTTAGAAAATATAAATTTTTTTTGAATTTTGAATTTTGTGATGAGAGAGAAAAACACACAAAAGACACAAGACTAAAAATTTTTAGATCTAATGCTCCTTATTTTCGAAAATTTTTGGAGGGAAAACACCAAGGAACACCAAACTTAAAAATTTTAAGATCAAGACACAAGAAAAACTCAAGAACACCTTGAAGATTCACAAGAACACCAAGAACAAAAGGAAGAACACCAAACTTAAAATTTTTAGAAAACTTTAATACAATTTTCGAAAATTATGAAAGATTAACAAGAAAACACCAAACTTGAAGTTTGGCACAAGATTAAATCAAGAAAAATTATTTTTGAAAAAGGTTCCAAAGCGTATACCCAATTATCAAGAATATAAACCAATACTCTAGCCAATTGGGAATAAATGTAACACTTGTTCTAGATATTCCAATTAATGCTTTAAAAAGAACACAAATGAAACAAGAAAAGACACAAAGCATGAAAAACTCAAGATCAAACAAGAAAAATAAGCAAGAACAACTTGAAGATCAATGAAGAACAAAGAACACAAGTCGAAAATTTTAAAGAAAAATATGAGATATGCAATTGACACCAAACTTAGAACAAGACTCTAAACTCACGAAAATTAGCAATTAATTAAAAGAAAAATAATAAATTTTGAAAAGAAATTTTTGAAAAGAAACTATCCTATCAAGATTTAATGACTCTATAATAATAAAAATAAAAATAAATTATTCCTAATCTAAGAAATAAAATAAACTTTTAGTTGTTCAAACTCGAATAATCCCCGGCAACGGCGCCAAAAACTTGGTGCACGAATTTGTAATCCGCACAACTAACCAGCAAGTGCACTGGGTCGCCCAAGTAATACCTTATGTGAGTAAGGGTCGATCCCACGGAGACTATTGGTTTGAAGCAAGCTATATTTATTTTATTATTCTTAGTCAGGAGGCCAATAGGATTATAAGTGAAATTACTAGATTTGATTATAAAAGTAAAAGAGAGTAACAGTGTTACTTGTTGTGCAGTAATGAGAAATATGTTGGAGTTTTGGAGATGCTTTGTCCTTCGAACTTCAACTCTTCCTTGAAATCCTTCAACACACGAAAAGTCCCTTCCATGGCAAGCTCTATGTAGGGTGTCACCGTTGTCAATGGCTACCTCCCATCCTCTCAGTGAAAACGTTCCTATGCTCTGTCACAGCACGGCTAATCATCTGTCGGTTCTCAATCAGGTTGGAATAGAATCCATTGATTCTTTTGCGTCTGTCACTAACGCCCAGCCTTCAGGAGTTTGAAGCTCGTCACAGTCATTCAATCCCAGAATCCTACTCGGAATACCACAGACAAGGTTTAGACTTTCCGGATTCTCATGAATGCCGCCATCAATCCGGCTTATACCACGAAGATTCTGATTAAGGAATCTAAGAGATACTCATTCAATCTGATGTAGAACGGAGGTGGTTGTCAGGCACACGTTCATGGATTGAGGAAGGTGATGAGTGTCACGGATCATCACCTTCTCCATAATTAAGCGCGAATGAACATCTTAGATAAGAACAAGCGTGTTTGAATGGAGAATAAAGGAATTGTATTAATTCATCGAGACGCTGCAGAGCTCCTCACCCCCAACAATGGAGTTTAGAGACTCATGCCGTCAAAAAGTATGTAATTCAGATCTGAAAATGTCATGAGGTACAGAATAATTCTCTAAAAGTTGTTTAAATAGTAAACTAGTAACATAGGTTTACAGAATATGAGTAAACTAAGATAATTGGTGCAGAAATCCACTTCTGGGGCCCACTTGGTGTGTGCTGGGGCTGAGACTAAAGCTATCCACGAGTAGAGGCTTTTCTTGGAGTTAAACTCCAAGTTATGACGTGTTTTGGGCGTTCAACTCCGGATCATGACGTGTTTCTGGCGTTTAACTCCAGACAGCAGCATGTACTTGGCGTTCAACGCCAAGTTACGTCGTCTATCTTCGCGCAAAGTATGGACTATTATATATTGCTGGAAAGCCCTGGATGTCTACTTTCCAACGCCGTTGAGAGCGCGCCAATTGGACTCCTGTAGCTCCAGAAAATCCATTTCGAGTGAAGGGAGGTCAGGATCCAACAACATCAGCAGTCCTTTTTCAGCCTAAGTCAGATTTTTGCTCAGCTTCCTCAATTTCAGCCAGAAAATACCTGAAATCACAGAAAAATACACACACTCATAGTAAAGTCCAAAAATATGATTTTTGCCTAAAAACTAATAAAATTTAACTAAAAACTAATTAAAACATACTAAAATCCACATGAAATTATCCCCAAAAAGCGTATAAAATATCCGCTCATCAGCGACGGACTAAGCGGTGATGTCGGTGCCCCTCTAGCTAGCAGTGGCGCTGCCGATAGCAGTGTTGTGGCCACTAATCTGCATCTGATCTTGGTACACCACCATCTGTTGCTCCATTCGCTGAAGCCTCTCCAACTTTCGCCTCTACTCCAGCTTGAGGAAATCTGTGTCTGCCACGCGTGTGAGGATCTCCTGATATCTCTCCTCAGACTACTGTAGCTGCTAAGCCTGTTTGTGAAGGCTCCGAGTGAGCTTTAGCACCTGCTCCCTCAAATCGATGCCTCGAGATCGACAGGCCGACTGGTGGCAGAGGCGGATGAAGGTCTCAATGTGGAGGTGCGGAGGTTTTCTTGAAGAATGATCTCAGTCTATATACGCGGTTCTTGTACGGTTCAGATGCAATCTCACACCAAACCGTATGTAAGGATCGACTTTTGATGTAGCAGAGTTGTTACTGTCGTCTCCAGTCTGCTGAGATTGCTGGGTTGCATCCTCCAATCTCTGTGTGTAGGACTCCTATGTAACACATGTTATGATTAATACTGCAGTTAATTGAAAACTTTATACTACATGATATTTACTTACATAATGATCCGTAGACCGCTGATAAGCAAATCTCTCATTGTTCTCCTTCAAGGTGTGAGTGTACTTGAAGGTCTTCGTTATCGTCACCTCACGACTCGACAACTTAGACTACGCAGGTTGAAACAATATGTTAAATCAAGTAAGACATTATATTTCAAAGACAAAACGAACTTAATAATAAATTGGGGTCCAAGTTACACACCAGCCTGGCCTTTATCTTCATGAAAGTCGCTGACCCACCAGTATGCTTCAACGATCTGGCGATGTCCTATTAGCTTTGTTCGTGAGATGGTGATATTTGTACCCATCATCAGTCCCCCAATGGACGTACAGTGCCTTTTTAAGGTCCGGATGAAGCCAAATAGTGAGCTGGTCGCGCCGCTCACGTGCATCCTCCATCATCTGCTGTAGCCGCCGCAATTAATCGAACCAATTAATTAAGTGTTTATATTGCCAAATTTGATTTTGAAAAGTTAGAGTGATGATTCGAGGTTTTAAATATCATTTTTGGACTCAGAAGGTCTTTCCGAGTCAGAAAATGTGTTATGTGTATCCTGCGAAAAATCGTGAAAGGCCGCGAACCGGCAGTTGAACCGATGCCCGGTGCTGCGGGAGAAAAAGTAGAAACAGTCAAAAACCTTAGAAAAATAGTAGGAATGAAAAACCGGGCATTAATTTTAAAGGTTTAGCCCGAAGTTGTGCCAAAAACGGGCTAAAAACGCTAACGGGTTGAACCGGGCCCAAGTTGGGCCCAAGTCTAACATATATAAAGGTTCATTTAATGAACCCTAACCTCATAAACACACACACTTCAGAAATTGAGAAGGGAGGAGAGGAAGAAGAAAACCCTATTCACCTCAATCTTCCCAAGCTCATATCTTGAGCTATAGAGTTCCGATTTGCGTGCCATCAGCGGCTACGTATTCCTTGTGAAGAGCTCTACAAAACCCATCCAAGAAACTCTAGAGGTAAGCTCTAAATCTTCCCAGTTCTTCTCTTCAAAATTTTGGGTATCTAAGGCTTGGGATTAAGTGAGTTTTTGTGATTCTTGGTGTTTAGGTTCACTTTAATCGTTGCTTAGCTTTGGATTTTGACATCCAAATCTGTGGAAAAGGTAAGAGGTTTTGAACTCTTGTAAAATTTTGATTTATGTTGAGCCCTAGGTTGATTATGTGGTTATTTATATGTATATAGCTTGATTATTGTGAGTTTGGAGCTTGTTGGTGCTTGTTGGAGCTACATTGGTGGTTGGATTTTGGTTGAAAGCTCATTTGGTTCATATTGGAAATCGGTCAAGGTATGGTTTTAGTTTTCTCTATGTAGTATATAATATTCATGGACACTTAGGCTAGTGACCCATAAGATATGATTGGATTTGAAAGGTTGATGAATTGTTGGATGTAATTGTATGATGATGCTTGATAATATGATGATTTTTGAGTCTGATATCGATGATTAAAAGTGATATGATGAGGATGATTGATTGGTGACATTGAGGAGTGAATTATGTTGATAAATGTGATATTGGTGTTGATTGATTGGTAATGTAGTTGGAAAATTGTTAATGAAGTTTGATATATGAGATATATTGATGTTGATGTGACGGGCGAGGAAAGATGAAGGAAAAATGTGGTAAGTTTGCTGTAATACGATATAGGGGGTTGATTTTGATGAAAAGTGGAGTTTGGAATGGTTTGGTTTGGGTTTGGTTAAGTTTTATAAAGAAATTGTGGAAATTATGATTACGGGTAAAAGTTGAATTTTGGTGAACTTTGTCTGATCATAACTTTTACCTTGATTTTCAAAATTAGTTGAAATTTATTTAGAATTAAAGATCTTTGAAAACCCTTTAAATCGGTATAAAGTTTGTGAAATTTGGAATTTTGTAGAAGAAGTTATGATCATTCAAAAATTGGTGTTGAAAATCTGAAAATTCTGTAGAGTTACAGAATTTTATGTTTTCTGGTAGGTGCGCACACACAGCCTTGTGCGCACGCACACTCTGCATAAATGGTGACCTGTGCACACGCACAGACCTGTGGGTCTACACATGCAGAGGCAGACAGTCTGCTTGCAGCGCTGGCACAGCCTGTGCGCGCGCACGCCAATGGAAAAATTGCAACATGTGCATACGCACAGACCTGTATGCATGCACACATTGGGGAGGCCAGTCTGTTGGGGGCGCTGGCACAGGTTGTGCGAGTGAACAAACCTTTTTATGTTTTGACACCTGTGCTTACGCACACTTTTAAAAATTTTCCTGGGCGTGCGCACGCACAAGCCCTGTTTCTCAAATTTTACTTTGTTTTCAACTATTTCACCTTCTCGACGAGGTTGTAAGCTTCTGTAACACCTTTTTAAGACTTTTAGGCAAATTCTTGGGTGCTCAAACATGAGAAATGGTTTAAGGGTTTTAGATACTGTTATTTGGAAAAAAGTTAGCAAACGGAGTACTAGGTTTCTGTTGTACTGGGGAAGGTTTGAGGACGTGTGATGAATGGTTGATGAATGAGATGCGAAATCAAGGAACTAAAATATGAATAAACAGTGGTTGAAAAGAGTCTAGGACTCTTAATGAAGTGTTGGATCCATCTTGTACTAAAAATCTTTTGAAAACCACTGTACCACTTTTTCATTGAGATTATGAAACGCTATGCGCCCGGCAGGGGCCGAGGTTGGATCCTGCCTGTCGAGGTAGCGGCGGTGGCGTAAGGGCGGTGGTTCATCCCGCTTGCACTTAGATGTGAAGTTGAAGGCAATTGATCTCGCTCGTATCCCTTCGAATCATCAGAGTGTGCAGGCGCCAAATCCTGGACAGTGATTCGAGCACTATATCTCGGGGGTTCCCACACCATGAATCCGAAGGGCAACATCTCCATGGAGATGTATCGAGTTGGCAGTTGAACCGACAATGTGATATCACAGCCAGTGGGGCAGGAATTCATCATGTGCATCTTCTACCTGTTTGTATGCTTTGATGACTTGGTATTGTTTTCCCTATCTGTTTAACATGTCTAATTGCTACTTGTATTAATTGTTGTATATGCCTCTTCTTGTGTTTTACTTGTATTGTATAGACTTGTGCTTTTACTGGGGTTGAGGAGGTTCGGAAGGCGGTGGCGATTGGATCGCATGGCGGATTGGTTGGTGAAGGCTATGGGACAGTGGTGTTTGATTAGAATAGAAATCCCCTAAGATAGAATACTCTTATATGGTGCTACGGCTTAAGTTTGGTTGAGGTTTTTCATATTATGCTTAATTGTTTTAGAATGCTTTAAACTTGAATCTTGTGATGAATATGGAGTCTAGGATTGCCTTTGGCGTCCCGGGGTCTTATATCCTACATCACTGGGCACTGTTACCATACTGAGAACCTCTGGTTCTCATGCCATATTTCTATTGTGTTTTTCAGATGCAGGTCGTAACCCAACTCGGTGAGTTGTCTGGTTGGTGACAGAAGCGGAGGATCCGGATACTTTTTTTGAGTCTTTGATGTATTTTGAATATGTCTCTCACTTTTGTATTTTGTTTCGCCTAGAGGCTTGTGTTTGAGAGAACAAAACTTGTATAAGCTGTTTTTACTGTCTGATTTCATATATGGTCTGTACATGGCTAGCCGGCTTAAACTCCGCAAGTCGTGGCTAGCATCTTATGATATTATAGTATTATACTATGATGTTTTGTTGTTCTATATTTGTTCTTATGCGTTAAGTCAGTAGCTTCGTTAGTATGTTTTGAGCTTTTGAAATCCTATTTTTGAGCTATATTCTTCATCGGGCTTCTAGATATTATTAATTCCTTCTATATAATATATGTAAAAGCTTAGAACTATCGTAACCTTTGATTAACTTTTGCTTTATGACCCAAGGTAAGGCTAAGGCTAATTAGGGTGTTATATTTAGTGGTATCAGGGCCTGGTTCGTCCTCGTGAGCCTGAGAGATGGACAGATTGTGCTTCATTGCATGCTCTGTGTGTCTTTTCTTTGATGATATTAGGTTATCTGTTTGATATGTGCATAGCATGCTTGTTTGTGAGTGTCTGTTTGGGATAAATTGAAGCACTAGACTTTGGATTTTGAGACGGATCACCTTGATATCGATTGTTTGGTGTAGACAAAAATCCTACATGGCCACTCGTGAACGAGGTCGAGCACGTTCACGTGAGAGTTGGAATGAGCAACCAGCGGACAATCATGCCAAATTCATGGCGACAATGGCGAATCTGGCCAACACTATGGAGGCGAATGCTACTGTGACTCTGCAAGCTGTGCAAAGGCTAGGTCAACCGGCCGGGAACAGCAACGGAAATGGGAACGGCAACGGAAATGTTAACGGCAAAGGGAATGCTCATGCTAACGCTAAAGAAAACAGAGATAACATGAGAGGCATTCCGATGACTTTGGCAACCTTCCTCAAGGTTCATCCACCAACATTCCGAGGATCAACTAATCCTACTAAAGCGGACCACTGGTTCTAGGCCATGGAGCGTGCTTTACAGGCTCAACATGTTCCATACAAGGAGTTTGCCACTTATCAGCTTGCGGGAGAGGCCCAGCCCTAGTGGCAAGCAGAGTGTCGCTTGCTACAGCTACAAAATGCTGATGTTCCATGGGAAGTGTTCCGAACGGCCTTTTACAAGAAGTACTTCCCTGAGTCTGCAAGGGAAGCGAAGGAGATAGAGCTAATGCAGCTGAAGCAAGGTTCCATGTCTATGGCAGAGTACACCAACAAGTTTGAAGATCTTTGTAGGTTTTCTCGGGTGTGTCAGGGTGACCCGGAGACTTTCGAGAGCTAGAGGTGTATTAAGTACCAGAGGGATTTGAAGGACAGCATTATGACTGCTGTGGCTCCTTCGTGTCTTCCTCGACTTGGTGAACAAAACAAGGGTGGTGGAAAAATATGCCAAGACAGTAGCTGTGTCCAAGGACACTCATGGAGGAAGCAGTAGCAAAGGACGTGGCAAGTATTACCATTCGAGGGGTCAAAACTTTAAGAGAGGAGGATATGCGCATCAACGTCAAGGAGGTTTCAGGAAGAACATTCATGATCAGTTTCAGCGTGGCAAGGGAAGAGGAAGTCAGAGTGAGTGCTTCAACTGTGGCTTGCCTGGTCATATCGCGAGGGATTACACTCGTGGGAAGAACCCGAATGCGGGCCAGAGTCAGCACCAGGGGCAAGTTTTTGCTGTGAATGCCAAGGATGCTTCCAAGGCGGATCCGTTGATGAGAGGTATTTGTTTATTTGGTGAAAAGACTTTAATTGCATTATATGATACTGGAGCATCGCATTCGTTTATCTCGTTTGCTAAAGTTGAGGAATTAGGCTTGAAAGTGTCAGAGTTACCTTTTGATCTGCATGTACATACCCCGCATCAGATAGTTACGACTAGATTAGGTTGTAGACAAGTAGGTTTCAAGATTGAGGGTAGAGATTTTGTACATGATTTGATCTATTTACCTATGGTTAGGTTGGAGATGATTTTGGGGTTTGATTATTTGTCAAAAATTGAGTTTTGTTGGATTTCTTTGAACGGACAATTCGATTTATGCTGGAAGGAGAGAGTGGAGCAGTGATAACCGCGGGATATTACCTGAACTCTGTTGTGGTGCACTATAGTGGGAAAGAGTGTCAGGGTTACATCTTGTTAACTATTAATGCTTCAGGTGATACCCAAGGCTTAGATCAGATCCCAATAGTTAGGGATTTTCAGGAGGTATTTCCGGAAGATATTCCTGAGTTCCATCCTCAAAGAGAGATTGAGTTTGCGATTGAATTGGTGCCGGAAGCCGGACCAGTGTCGGTTGCACCGTATAGGATAGCTCCGAAAGAGCTAACCAAGTTGAAGGTTCGGTTGGAGGAGCTTTTGAACAAGAGGTTCATTCGACCGAGTGTGTTGCCATGGGGGCACTAGTTTTATTGGTGAAGAAGAGGGATGGAGGAATGCGACTGTGTGTGGATTACCGTCAGTTGAATAAAGTGACTGTGAAGAATAAATACTCGCTGCGAAAGATAGATGACTTGATGGATCAACTGCAAGGAGCTGGAGTGTTTTCCAAGATTGATTTGAGATTTGTTTACCATCAGATAAGGGTGAAGGAGGATGACATCCCTAAGATCGCGTTTAGAACACGTTATGGACACTACGAGTTTACGGTGATGTCTTTTGGGTTAACGAATGCACCTGTTGTCTTTATGGATTATATGAACAGAGTCTTTCGTCCCTTTCTTGACAAGTTCGTGGTGGTTTTCATAGACGACATCCTAGCTTACTCTAAGACGGCGAAGTAACATGAGGAGCACTTGAGGATTGTGTTGCAAATCCTAAAAGAGCGAAAGTTGTATGCTAAGTTGTCGAAGTGCGAGTTCTGAAAGGAGGAAGTAAAGTTCCTGGGTCACGTGGTGAGCAAAGGAGGAATAATGGTGGATCCTTCAAAGGTAGAAGCGGTGATGGAATGGGAAAGACCGACGATGATTACGGAAGTTAGGAGCTTCTTGGGGTTAGCCGGATATTATCAGAGATTTATCAAAGGATTTTCCCGAATTGCGCTACTGATGAGCGGATAATTTATACGCTTTTTGGCATTATTTTTAGTATGTTTTTAGTATGTTTTAGTTAGTTTTTATTATATTTTTATTAGTTTTTAGTTAAAATTCACTTTTCTGGACTTTACTATGAGTTTGTGTGTTTTTCTGTGATTTCAGGTATTTTCTGGCTGAAATTGAGGGACCTAAGCAAAAATCTGATTCAGAGGCTGAAAAGGACTGCAGATGCTGTTGGATTCTGACCTCCCTGCAGAGCCACTCTGACTTAGCAACCATGGTCTCTGATCTAATCAAAACCACTCAAAGTTTCATGACCGAAACAAGGTCCTCCATTAGAAACTTGGAGGCACAAGTGGGTCAGCTGAGTAAGAAAGTTACTGAACTCCCTCCTAGTACTCTTCCAAGCAATACAGAAGAGAATCCAAAAGGAGAGTGCAAGGCCATCAACATGGCCGAATTTGGAGAGGAGGAAGAGGCAGTGATCACCAATGAGGAAGACCTCAATGGACGTCCACTGGCCTCCAATGAGTTCCATAATGAGGAACCATGGGAATCTGAGGCTCACACTGAGACCATAGAGATTCCATTGGAATTACTTCTGCCATTCATGAGCTCTTATGAGTATTCTTCCTCTGAAGAGGACGAATATGTCACTGAAGAGCAAGTTGCTAAGTACCTTGGAGCAATCATGAAGCTAAATGACAAGTTATTTGGTAATGATACTTGGGAGGATGAACCCCCTTCTGCTCACCAAAGAATTGGATAACTTGACTAGGCAGAGATTACCTCAAAAGAGACAGGACCCTGGGAAGTTCTCAATACCTTGTACCATAGGCACCATGACCTTTGAGAAGGCTCTGTGTGACCTAGGGTCAAGCATAAACCTCATGCCTTTCTCTGTAATGGAGAAGCTAGGGATCTTTGAGGTACAAGCTGCAAGAATCTCACTAGAGATGGCAGACAATTCAAGAAAACAAGCTTATGGACTTGTAGAGGATGTTCTGGTAAAGGTTGAAGACCATTACATCCCTGCTAATTTCATAGTCCTAGAGACTGGGAAGTTCATGGATGAATCCATCATCCTTGGCAGACCCTTCCTAGCCACAACAAAGGCTGTGATTGATGTTGACAGAGGAGAATTGATCATTCAAGTGAATGAAGAATCTTTTGTGTTTAAGGCTCAAGGATACCCCTCTGTAACCATGGAGAGGAAGCATGAAGAGCTTCCCTCAAAACAGAGTCAAATAGAGCCTCCACAGTCAAACTCCAAATTTGGTGTTGGGAGGACACAACCAACTTCTAAGTTTGGTGTTGAACCCCCACATTCAAACTCTAAGTTTGGTGTTGGGTGATGCAATTGCATATTTGATATATTAGCTAGTTAGTTTAGTTGATTTTAGCTTGATTTCACTCATTTTCTCTAAATAAACAAGTCCTTTTATGAGTTTGTTTTCATGCATGAGAATACTAAGGAACATGTTGATTCTAGCCAAATTCATGCAATGATTTAAGGAATATATACATGAATGAGTATGAATGAATCTCATGGAATTTATTGCATGAATTGGTAAGACTTTGAAGCTATTTCTTTTGTTGATGATAGGTGATGAAACAAGGAAGCATGGAGGCAAGAAGTTGGCGTTGCCAACTTGGGAAAAGGGGGCGTTTTTATGGACAACGCCAGGCAACCAAGAAGCAAAGTTGGCGTTGCCAACTTGAGGAATGTGGTGCGTTGTTGAGCATAACGCCAGGCAGCCTTGGAAGCAAAGTTGGCGTTGCCAACTTGAAGAAGAGGTTGAGTTGTTGAAGGCAACGCCCACACAAGCAAGGAACTTGGTCCTGGAGGAAGAGAAGCACGTTGCCAACTCTAGAACCACGTTGCCAACGCCCACACAAGCAAACTTGGCCCAAGAGAAGGAGAAGCTGGCGTTGCCAACGCCAAGAACCATAGGCGTTATTCAAGGCAACGCCAAGCAATCTTGGGGAGTTAATTTGGAGCCTCGAGCACATTGCCAACCTAGAGATGAGGGGCGTGTTTGAGGACAACGCAGGCTAACAACGCCACACAATCAAGCTTGGCCCTGGAAGAAAAGGAGCTGGCGTTGCCAACTCAAGATGGGCGTTGCCAACGCCACACAACCAAGCAACTTTGGCACCATAGGAAGCAAGCTCGAGCACGTTGCCAACGTGCTACTTCACTGGCGTTATTCAAGGCAACGCCAGAAATGGGTGCTTGGCTAGGCACCAAGTCTTGGCTGCCAGCCAGGTTGCCAACGCCAGAATGTGCTGCCAGCCAGGTTGCCAACGCCAGAATGTGCTGCCAGCCAAGTTGCCAACGCCAAAATCAGGTTGCCAACGCCAAGCCTTGCCAACCACGTTGCCAACGCCCATAAGCTGTGCCATGCAAGTGCCAACGCCCATAAGCTGTGCCAACCACGTTGCCAATGCCAGGAAGCCTTGCCAGCCACGTTGCCAACGTGGGAAGCAAGTGTTAGAGCCTTGAAGAAGGCTCGAGCACGTTGCCAACGCCAGCTTCTATGGGCGTGTTCAATGGCAACGTGGGAAGCAATCTCTGGAGCTAGGAAAGAGCATCGAGCACGTTGCCAACTCAAGGAAGCATTGGCGTGTTTGGCAATAACGCTAGGAAGCTTTGAATGATGAAAAGAGGCACCACGTTGCTAACTTGGAATATAGGGGCGTTATCCACAACAACTCCAACAAGGCAGCTTGACCATGTCCACTTCAATGGATGATATCTTGAGCTACAGAGATCCAAATTGAGTGCTTCCAGTTGCGTTGGAAAGCTAACATTCAGAGCTTTCCAACCATATATAATAGTCTATAGTGGAGCACAAGATTGAAGCCAAACCAGAGTCATCTTTAGGCCCTAAAAATAAGAACATGAAGTTGAATTCAAGAAGGCTAGAGATGAGCCTTGGAGGGGGGCACGAGCACGTTGCCAACGTGCCAGAAAGGGGGCGTGTTTTGCAACAACGCCAGCCCCAAGTCCCTGCCTTGGAAGGTGAAGCACGGGCACGTTGCCAACTTGGGATTGAAGGTGCGTTTTTGGCAACAACTTGGCAGCTTTACCTTACCTTCTTTGAGGAAGCATAACTTGAGCTAGGAAAGTCCAAATGAGGTGATTCCAGTGGCAATAGAAAGAAGACATCAAGAGCTTTCCAATGATGTATAATAGTCCATATTGAGACAGAAGGTTGACACTCAAATTCTGGGCTACAATTAGCATGAAAGTAGAGCCAAGAAGAGGAAAAGCAAGTTGTTAGCAACAACTTGGGCTAGCAACGCCCAAGTCTCATACTTCACTTCCAGGAAAATGTCATGCACGTTGCCAACGTGCATTAAACCTGGAGTTATTGCCAATAACGCCCCTCAATGGGCCAGAATGGTTACCAACTTGCTCTGCTTCCCCTATTCATCACAAAGGCCAACAACTTCTTCAATTGAACCAAGAATGCAACAATGAGAAAGCCCACATTGCTAACCCAAATTGAAGATCTCTGAAGGAGTTTTAGAGTAGTATAAATAGAAGAGATTGATGTACTTGTAGAGGACTTTTGGACTTAGACTTTTTACACTTTTGACACTTAGAACTTTTTCATACTTTTAGCACTTTTATTTTGAGAGCTCTTTGGTACTTCCGGGAGGATACCCAGAGAGCTATTTTTGGTGTTTCTTGGAACTCTTCTTCTTCAATTTCTTAAGCTTTAAGCATTTCCTTCTTCTTCTTCATCTTTCTTTTACACTTTGTTTAATTTTGGTTTATGGCAATTGTTGTTGAAATTGGAGCAATGACTCACTAAACCCCATTCATTAGGGGGATGAGCTCTGCTTGTTGAAATGAGTTGGTGAATTCATCTTTTCCTCCTCAATTTTAGTGGTTGATCTAAAGAGGGAACTCTTGTTCTTCAAAGATTCAACCACCATCGAGAGAGGGGTTAATCTATATGAATTATGTGGTGAATTTGAGGAATGAGCCACATAATTCAGTTTAGAGTTCATCCTTTCATGATTTCCTTAATCAATACACCTTGGTTAGTATGTGAGATGTAACTCTCCTTGGTTGAGATTATGGGAATTGTGTGGCTGGATTAGAAAGGAGCTTCATCTCTTCTCATGAACAAATAGATCACGAGAGTGGCATTTGGTTATGTTGAGAGAAATTGAATCACCAAGAGATTGGGATTCAATTACCCACTTGCCATGGATCTACACCATGATTGAGAAGGATTTGACTAACATCAATTCATGAACACTTGCATCTCTGATCCCTAATGATCCTCTCTACCATCAATTCTTATTTCTTTTGCTTCTAAGTTGTTTGATTACCCATAACCCAATTCCCTTTTTACATTCGGTCAATTTATTATTCTTGTCATCTACATTTTGCTCTTTCAATTCTTGCTATTTACTCTTATGTTCTTTAAATTTCTGCACCCTTTAATTCCTTGCCCTTTATCTTTGATGTCATTTAAGTTTCTTGCAATTTAAGTTTCAGTTATTTACTTTCATTTAATTTTTCTTTTCTAGTTCTTTACATTCTTTGCCATTTAAATTCTTGCAATTATATACAAAAATCAAAATGCTCATGAAATCAAAATTATGTTCGCTTAACTAGATCTACCATTTAACTAAAGTTGCTTAATCTACCAATCCTCGTGGGATCGACCTCACTCTTAGTGAGTCTTACTACTTGATACGATCCGGTATACTTGCCGGTTGTACGTGAAATCTAATTTTTACGTATCAAGTTTTTGGCGCCGTTGCCGGGGATTGGAAAAGATTGACAATGATTAAGTGAAAGGTGGTTTAGATTAAGCATTTTTTTAGTACTTTTGTTAAGCCCACTAACTGTTTGATACTTTGTTTCACTAACTCTAATCCCACTCTAGTTCTAGAGTATTTCACTTGTGATCTTGGTTTTGTTTGTGTATGTCAGGAGCTAATAGACTTAATACTGAGGACGAGAGAACCCTCCGAAGGAGAAGAAGAGCAGAAAGAGGAAAGGGAATAGTTGGTGAAGAGGATTCAGAGGGAGAAGATCAAGTCATGGAGGATGAGATGCACAATCTTGGAGGGGTCAACAACAATGATAGACCACCTAGAAGGGTGCTTTCTTCTTACACCATCCCTGATCCAAGACATTGTGGGAGCAGCATTGCCACTCCTCCAGTTCAGGCCAATAATTTTGAGTTAAAACCCCAACTCATCACGTTGGTACAAAACAACTGCTCCTATGGAGGGGGACCTCTTGAAGACCCAAATCAACACTTGTCTATTTTTCTGAGGATATGCAACACAGTGAAGACAAATGGAGTGCATCCAGATGTATACAAATTGTTGCTATTCTCATTCTCTTTGAGGGATAAAGCCACTCAATGGCTAGAATCATTCCCTAAGGAAAGCCTCAATGATTGGAATGAAGTGATGAGAAGATTTCTAGCAAAGTTCTACCCACCTCAAAAGATCATCAAGTTGAAGACAGAGGTTCAGACTTTTAGGCAAATGGATGGGGAATCGTTATATGAAGCCTGGGAAAGGTACAAGGCACTAATGAGAAGATGCCCACCTGACATGTTTAGTGATTGGGTCAAACTCCAAAACTTCTATGAAGGCCTAAGTCCAGAAGCAAGAAAGGGACTAGACTACTCATCAGGGGGATCACTTAACATGATGAAAACTGCCGAGGAGGCTCAAGACCTCATTGAGATTGTGGCAAACAATCAATATTATTACTCATCAGAGAGGCAGCATAATCCGACCCCAAAGAAAGGTGTAATGGAGCTTGAAGGTGTTGATGCTATCTTGGCACAAAACAAGTTAATGCACCAACAAATCCAACAACAAATGGAGATGATAACAAAGAAAATGGATGGTATGCAACTTGCATCAGTGAACACAACAAATCAACCATCACTTGAATGGGGCCAAGGTGAAGGGATCACTGTTGAACAACCACAAGAACAAGTCCAATACATGCAGAATACTTCAAATTCTCAGGATGAATTTCATGGTGATACATACAACTCATCTTGGAAAAATCATCCCAATCTAAGGTGGGGTGAAAACCATTGGCAAAAGAACAATAACCACAACCACAACCGTAACACAAACAACCAAAATCATCATGCCACCAACACTAACCAATATAGAAAAACACAAAACACATATCAACACCCCCATAATAATTCACAAACTCACCAAAACAATTTCCCTGCACCAACGTCCAACATACAGAACTACCACACTAATCCACCCAACAACTTCCAACAACAATCAACCCCATCATACCCCCAATTGACCATCATGAGACCAGAATTGCAAGTCTTGAAGCAACCTTGCAAGCACTTGCTCAAACCACTCAAGCCTTAGCTAAGGGACACAAGGAACATGAGGTCATCATGAAGAATATTGAGAGACAAGTGGGGCAATTAGCCAAACAAGCTGAGCGACCAACCAATGTTCTCCCAAGTGACACAATACCCAACCCAAGAGAAGAATGTAAGGCTCTGCAGTTAAGGAGTGGCAAGGTAGTTGGTGAAAGTTCAAATAAAGAAGCAACAAAACCCAAAGAGCAAGACACAGTGGAGAGGCAGAATGAAGAAAAAGATTCAACAGCTAACAAAGGCAAAGAGGCTACCAAGCCACAAGGCAATCCACCAAGTCAAGGAGGCAACCGTGATGGCAAGGAGAGTGTGAATCCACAACAAGAAAACAAAAATGAAGGAGTAAAAGCTTATGTACCCAAGCTTCCATACCCAACTAGGATACACAAAGGAGCAAAGGACCAACAATTCCCAAGGTTCTTAGAAATCTTCAAGAAACTTGAAATCAACATCCCATTGGCAGAAGCTCTGGAACAGATGCCATTATATGCAAAGTTTCTTAAGGAATTGATCACCAAGAAGAGAAGTTGGCAAGAAAAAGAAACAGTGATTCTCAATCAAGAGTGTAGTGCCATCATTCAAAAAGGGCTACCTCCAAAACTCAAAGATCCTGGCAGCTTCCTCATACCCTGCACGATTGGGAGCATGGCCGTGGACAAATCACTTTGTGACCTGGGAGCAAGCATTAACCTCATGCCCCTTACCATGATGAAGAAAATGATGATTGAAGAGCTTAAACCCACAAGGATGTCACTCCAACTTGCTGACAGATCCATCAAGATACCAAATGGAGTAGTTGAGAACCTCTTGGTGAAGGTGGGAAACTTCATATTTCCAGCTGATTTTGTGGTCTTAGACATGGATGAAGAGGGAAACAATTCAGTCATTCTTGGTAGACCCTTCTTGGCTACAGCTAAAACAATCATTGATGTGGAAAAAGGAGAGATGATTTTCAGAGTGCATGATGAACAAATGACCATAAATGTCTTCAAAGCAATGCAACACCCCGTTGAAAAAGAAAGTTGCATGAGGATTGATGTAGTGGATTCATTGGTTGAAGAAGTACTTGACACAAACCATCAAGTGAAACAAGAAGAAGTCCATAACATCAAGGGACAAGAAGAGAACAAATTGGAAGCATCAGAGGAACCAAGTGAAGCTACAAAAGAAGAGGCACCACAACAAGAGTTGAAACCACTACCCCCTCATCTTAAATATGCATTCCTTGGTGAGAAAGACAGCTTCCCAGTGATTATCAATTCCACATTGAGTACAGAGGAAGAAGAAAAGCTCCTTGTAGTATTGAAAGCTCACAAAGAGGCATTGGGATGGACCATTGACGACTTGAAAGGCATAAGCCCTGCCGTATGCATGCACAAAATACTCTTAGAGGAGGGCTCCAAACCGGTGGTCCAACCCCAAAGAAGATTGAATCCTACAATGAAGGAAGTTGTTCAAAAGGAAGTCTTGAAGTTGTGTAAAGCTGGGATCATCTACCCCATATCTGACAGCCCATGGGTCAGTCCAGTGCAAGTGGTTCCCAAGAAAGGGGGGATGACTGTCATTGTTAATGAGAAGAATGAGCTTATCCCAACACGAACAGTGACAGGGTGGAGAATGTGCATAGACTATAGAAGGCTGAATGATGCTACATGAAAAGACCACTTTCCTCTCCCTTTCATTGATCAGATGCTTGAAAGGTTGGCTGGCCATGCCTACTACTGTTTTCTTGATGGATATTCAGGATATAACCAGATAGTGGTTGACCCCATGGATCAAGAGAAGACCTCCTTCACTTGTCCCTTTGGAGTCTTTGCATATAGGAGAATGCCATTTGGACTTTGTAATGCCCCAGCTACCTTTCAAAGATGCATGCTATCAATCTTCTCAGACATGGTAGAAAAATTCATTGAAGTATTCATGGATGATTTCTTTGTTTTTGGTGATTCCTTCAATACTTGCTTGCACCATCTTACCTTAGTCTTGAAAAGGTGCCAAGAAACCAATTTAGTTTTGAATTGGGAGAAATGCCATTTTATGGTACCCGAAGGCATTGTTCTTGGTCACAAAATTTCAAGAAAGGGTATAGAAGTTGACAAGGCAAAAGTAGAAATCATAGAAAAACTTCCTTTGCCAACTAGTGTGAAAGCCGTTAGAAGTTTCTTAGGGCATGCTGGATTTTATAGGAGATTCATCAAAGATTTTTCCAAAATAGCAAAGCCACTAAGCAATTTGCTGGTGGTAGACAATCCTTTTATCTTTGATGATGAATGCAAACATGCTTTTGAAACTCTAAAGGCTAAGCTCACCACAGCACCAATCATCACACCCCCAAGTTGGGGACTACCTTTTGAACTCATGTGTGATGCAAGCAACTTTGCAATTGGTGCTGTGTTGGGGCAGAGGAAGGAAAAGAAGCTTCATGTTATCTACTATGCAAGTAAGGTGTTGAATGAAGCTCAAAGAAACTACACCACAACAGAGAAAGAGCTATTAGCTGTGGTATATGCTTTTGATAAGTTTAGACAATATTTGATTGGATCTAAAGTCTTAGTGTATACTGACCATGCTGCTCTTAAGTATCTTATGTCAAAACAGGATGCAAAACCAAGGCTAATCAGATGGGTGCTACTCTTACAAGAGTTTGACATTGAGATCAAGGATAGAAAGGGCAATGAAAATCAAGTTGCTGATCACTTATCAAGGGTGCCACAAGATGCATGCCAAGACAACTTTCCATCAATAAATGAAGAATTTCCAGATGAACATCTCTTGCACATTCAACATGTCCCTTGGTTTGCAGACATGGCCAACTACAAGGCGGGGAGAATCATTCCACAAGAGTACACAAAACAACAAGTCAAGAAGCTGCTACATGAGGCTAAGTTCTTCTTCTGGGATGACCCATTCTTGTTCAAAAGATGCCCAGATGGGATGATAAGAAGATGTGTGTCAGAGGATGAGATGAAGGACATACTATGGCATTGTCACAACTCTAACTATGGTGGTCATTTTGGGGCTGAAAGAACGGCTGCAAAGGTCCTTCAAAGTGGTTTCTATTGGCCTTCAATCTTCAAGGATGCTAGGGAGTTTGTGAGCCAGTGCAATGAATGTCAAAGAACAGGGGGTTTGTCAAAGAAAAATGAGATGCCTCAAAAGTTCATTTTGGAAGTGGAACTCTTTGATCTGTGGGGAATAGACTTCATGGGACCCTTTCCTCCATCTTACACATTCAAATACATTTTGGTAGCAGTGGAGTATGTCTCCAAATGGGTAGAAGCAATAGCCACCACCACATGTGATACCAACGTGGTCTTGCAATTCCTCAAGAAGAACATCTTCACTAGATTTGGAGTGCCCAAAGGACTCATAAGTGATGGGGGAAGCCACTTCTGCAACAAGCAACTAAATTCCTTACTCCACAAGTATGGTGTCACACACAAAGTAGCTACCCCATATCACCCACAAACCAATGGACAAGCTGAACTTGCCAACAGAGAGCTAAAAAGGATCCTGGAGAAAACTGTGGGAACAACAAGAAAGGATTGGGTTAGGAAGCTGGATGATGCACTTTGGGCATATAGGACAGCCTTCAAAACACCCATAGGAAAATCTCCATTTCAGTTAGTGTATGGAAAGGCATGCCACCTCCCTGTGGAGCTTGAACATAAGGCCTTTTGGGCCACCAAACTTCTGAATTTAGATGCTCAAGCAGCAGGAGAGAAGAGGTTGCTACAACTCAATGAACTTGAGGAGTTCAGATTGGAGGCATATGACAATGCCAAAATATACAAAGAGAGAGCAAAGAGATGGCATGATAAGAGGATCTCTCAAAGAACATTTGAACCAGGCCAAAAGGTGTTGTTATTCAACTCAAGATTGAAGATCTTCCCTGGGAAGCTGAGGTCTAGATGGACTGGTCCATACACTATCACCAAAGTCTCACCTCATGGCTATGTCGAATTACTTGATGAAGCCTCAAAACAAACCTTCACAGCTAATGGACATAGGGTGAAGCACTATTTTGGTGGCCCTTGGAGCAAGGAAGAGAGTGTGCAACTCTTAACATGAACAAAGAAGTTGCAGTGTCGAGCTAAGGACAATAAACAAAGCGCTTCATGGGAGGCAACCCATGCACAGGGAGTCTTTTATTTGCATACTTTAGTAGTCAATAATGATTGAGTAGACTAGTACATGGTGTATGCAAGGCACTAAGTTTGGTGTGGCCAACCTTGAAGTAATGGCAAAAGTGTGTTCTACAACACTTAGCCACAAACTAAGTTTGGTGTTCATACATACACGAAAAGGCTAGACTATGAAAGTATAGTCATTTATTTTAGTTAAAAAAAAAAACGTGAAATAGCATATAATGAAGGTAAAATACTAAATTTGATGTGGCTATCTTTGGAATTAATTCCATAGAACACTGGGTCACAAACTAAGTTTGGTGTCTTTACTTGCATTATTAATGCTAGAAAAAATAGATTAGGGAATCAATTCATAAAATTCAATTTTAGTTTGGTCAATTTTGCATAGGAATATCATCATAAGTTTTTAGCTATTAATGTCACTTTAAGAATCTCAAGCTTTTGGAATTTTGTTGCAGGAAAGAAAGAAAGAAGTGATGGGGAATCTTGGAAGCATATAATGAAAGAAAGAAAGAAGTGATGGGGAATCTTGGTGAGTGAAGTCACGGATACACAAGGAAGGAAAATCACATGAGTTTTGAACTTTGTGCATGGGAAAAACAACTCAACATGCATTGGGCAAAGGAAAGCAAGGGGAATCAAGCAAAGGAAAAGGGACATGAAGACTAAAGGTGGTGAAGTTCCTTTGTTTTTCTTTATGTTTCTTTATGTTTTATCAAATAAAGAAGATGTATGTCTGAAATATGGTATACCTTCTAGGATGCATTGTCTTTTGCATTTTCTTTTTGAAGCATTTTCCTTTATGTTGCCCATTCCATGCATCACCACTTACAGATTTGGAATGGTTGCTTGTCTTGAGTACTTTTACTTGTCAATGGAATAAAAGATGTAGTTTGAGCAAGAACAGAGAGAATTCTAGCTTAAAAAGACTCATGTTGTCCCATAAGAAAAGTGCTAGCGTACATGCATTTATTGTGAAAGAACCAAGGCTCAAGAAATTCAAAAGAATGCTTGTTTATACAAGACTAGTTTGGTTGAGGATCACAAAGACCTTATAAGTAAAAGCACAAATAACCTTGACAATAAAGAAAACAGAAAACAAAGAATGAAAGGCTAGGCATCAATGACAAATTTGGATATGTGTCTGTGGTGATTGATGTTAAGAGACATACTTGGGCTAGTAAATCCGAGGGGTGCTTCATCACCCGGTAACTTGAGTTAACTAACTCGGGATTATCGATTGAAAACTCACAATCAAGAGTAGCTCTATAACAGAACATTTAGCAACCCAAAGAGGTGCTGGACACCACTATCCAAATAAAATTTCAATGTTATATGCCTGTGATTGAATGTGTTAAGGAGAGAGGCTTGAGTTAGTAAATCTTTAAGAGTGTCTCAACACTTAACAACTTGAACCAACTGGTTTGGGATTGTTGATTGAAAACTTATGCTAAAGAGCCGCCTTAAGACAAGATTTCGAGCCTGTTTGAAATAAGAAAGAATATAAAAAAAGGAGGAGAAAAGCATCAAGTAAAGAATGGTTCAAGGATCATGTGCTGTGATAATAGAAAAGGTCTAGTGAAGTTAACCAATTTAGTATTGAAGCAAGCATTTTAATTGAGAAAGTTGAGTAGCTGTGTTCAATTACAATAAATTAATGACCACACAAGTGAGGATGACATGCTCAATGAAAAATTACTCTCTGGTAGAACATTCAAGTCTTACATCTTAGATTCTTATGACAAAGCTTTTATATTTTGCTTGAGGACAAGCAACACTTTAAGTTTGGTGTTGTGATGCAATTGCATATTTGATATATTAGCTAGTTAGTTTAGTTGATTTTAGCTTGATTTCACTCATTTTCTCTAAATAAACAAGTCCTTTTATGAGTTTGTTTTCATGCATGAGAATACTAAGGAACATGTTGATTCTAGCCAAATTCATGCAATGATTTAAGGAATATATACATGAATGAGTATGAATGAATCTCATGGAATTTATTGCATGAATTGGTAAGACTTTGAAGCTATTTCCTTTGTTGATGATAGGTGATGAAACAAGGAAGCATGGAGGCAAGAAGTTGGCGTTGCCAACTTGGGAAAAGGGGGCGTTTTTATGGACAACGCCAGGCAACCAAGAAGCAAAGTTGGCGTTGCCAACTTGAGGAATGTGGTGCGTTGTTGAGCATAACGCCAGGCAGCCTTGGAAGCAAAGTTGGCGTTGCCAACTTGAAGAAGAGGTTGAGTTGTTGAAGGCAACGCCCACACAAGCAAGGAACTTGGTCCTGGAGGAAGAGAAGCACGTTGCCAACTCTAGAACCACGTTGCCAACGCCCACACAAGCAAACTTGGCCCAAGAGAAGGAGAAGCTGGCGTTGCCAACGCCAAGAACCATAGGCGTTATTCAAGGCAACGCCAAGCAATCTTGGGGAGTTAATTTGGAGCCTCGAGCACTGATGAGCGGATAATTTGTATGCTTTTTGGCATTGTTTTTAGTATGTTTTTAGTATCTTTTAGTTAGTTTTTAGTATATTTTTATTAGTTTTTAATTAAAATTCACTTTTCTGGACTTTACTATGAGTTTGTGTGTTTTTCTGTGATTTCAGGTATTTTCTGACTGAAATTGAGGGTCCTGAGCAAAAATCTGATCCAGAGACTGAAAAGGACTGCAGATGCTGTTGGATTCTGACCTCCCTGCACTCAAAGTGGATTTTCTGGAGCTACCGAAGCCCAATTGGCGCGCTCTCAACGGCATTGGAAAGTAGACATCCTGGGCTTTCCAGCAATATATAATAGTCCATACTTTGCCCAAGATTTGATGGCCCAAACCGGCGCTCAAAGTCACCTACAGAAATTCCAGCGTTAAACGCCGGAACTGGCATAAAATTTGGAGTTAAACGCCCAAACTGGCATGGGAGCTGGCGTTTAACTCCAGAAAAGGTCTCTACACGAAATTCCTTCATTGCTCAGCCCAAGCACACACCAAGTGGGCCCGGAAGTGGATTTTTCTGTCATTTACTCATTTCTGTAAACCTTAGGACACTAGTTTACTACTTATAGGATCTTTTGACATTGTATCCGTACCTTATGACCTCATAATATTTCTTACACGTTTCTTTCCACAGTATGAGCCTCTAAACCCCATGGTTGGGGGTGAGGAGCTCTGCTGTGTCTTGATGGATTAATGCAATTACTACTGTTTCTTATTCAATCATGCTTGCTTCCATTCTAAGATAACACTTGTTCTTAATCCGGATGAATGTGATGATCCGTGACAATCATCATCATTCTCAACTATGAACACGTGCCTGACAACCACCTCTGTTCTATCTTAGATTGAGTGGTTATCTCTTGGGTTCTTTAATCGGAATCTTCGTGGTATAGGCAGGACCTGATGGCAGCATTCAAGAGAATCCGGAAGGTCTAAACCTTGTCTGTGGTATTCTGAGTAGGATTCAATGATTGAATGACTGTGATGTGCTTCAAACCTGTAACCTACTGGGCGTTAGTGACAGACGCAAAAGAGGGATTCTATTCCGGTAGGAGAGGGAACCAAACCGGTGATTGGCAGTACTGTGACAGAGTGCGTGCATTAGCTTTCACTGCGAGGATGGGAGGTAGCCATTGACAACGGTGAAACCCTACACGAGCTTGCCATGGAAGGAGACTTGCGTGTTTGATGAAGAAGACGGTAGGAAAGCAGAGATTCAGAAGATGGAGCATCTCCAAACCTCAACCCATTCTCCATTACTGCAATACAAGTAACCATTACATGTTCTTTTGCTTTTTACAATCAATCCTGATAATTTCTGATATCCTGACTAAGATTTACAAGATAACCATAGCTTGCTTCAAGCCGACAATCTCCGTGGGATCGACCCTTGCTCACGCAAGGTATTACTTGGACGACCCAGTGCACTTGCTGGTTAGTTGTGCGGGATTGCAAAAGTGTTATTGCAATTTCGTGCACCAAGTTTTTGGCGCCGTTGCCGGGGATTGTTCGAGTTTGGACAACTGACGGCTTATCTTGTTGCTTAGATTAGGACTGTTTATTTTTGTTGGTTTAGAGTCTTTTAGTTGAGTCTAGTTTCATATTCTAAGTTTGGTGTCAATTGCATGCTTTTACTTTTCTTTTAAAAATTTTCGTTTTTGCATAGTCTTAGTCCCTTTTTGATTCATAAAAATTCTAAGTTTGGTGTCCTCTTTGTGTTTTTCCTTTAAAATCTTCGAAAAAATTTGTGTTTGATTTTCTAAAATTTTAAGTTTGGTGTCTTTTTGTGTTTTTCTCTTTCCTCTTTTTAAGAATCAAATCTTTTTCATAAAAAAATTTTTCAATCATATCTTCTTAATTGCTGTTTTCAAAATCTTTTTTTTACTAATTGATTCAGTTCTCAAATTGCTTTGATCTCATTTTCCCTTTTGATTTTCGAATTTTTCATTTAAATTTCTTTTTATTTTATTTTTTTCGGTTATTTCAAAAAAAAAATTTATCTCTTTGCAATTATTATCATTTCCCTTTTGTCCATCATGGACTCAAGTGGAATTAATCAGTCCAAAAGGACTCTGGGGTCATATGCTAACCCCATTACAGCTGCATATGGGAGTAGCATCTGTATACCTCCCATCAAAGCAAGCAGCTTTGAGCTAAATCCTCAACTCATTATCATAGTGCAGCAAAATTGCCAGTATTCCGGTCTTCCACAGGAAGAACCTACTGAGTTTCTGGCACAGTTTTTACAAATTGCTGACACAGTACATGATAAAGAGGTGGATCAGGATGTCTACAGACTATTACTGTTTCCATTTGCTGTAAAAGATCAAGCTAAAAGGTGGTTGAATAACCAACCTACAGCAAGCATAAAGACATGGAAACAGTTGTCAGACAAATTTCTGAATCATTTTTACCCTCCAAAGAGGATGACACAGCTAAGGCTGGACATCCAAGGCTTTAAATAAGAGGATAATGAATCCCTTTACAATGCCTGGGAGAGGTATAGAGGTATGCTAAGAAAATGTCCCTCTGAAATGTTTTCAGAATGGGTACAGTTAGACATTTTCTACTATGGGCTTACAGAAAAAGCTCAGATGTCTTTAGACCACTCAGCTGGTGGATCTATACACATGAGGAAGACAATTGAAGAAGCTCAAGAGCTCATAGACACTGTTGCTAGAAACCAATATTTGTACTCTAGCAATGAGTTCTCTTCAGAAGAGGAAGTCATGACAATAGTCACTGACTCTAATCCTCAAGAACAGATAATGGAGCTTAATCAACAACTACTCCTGATGACTGAACAGCTAGCAGAATTTAAAGAGATGCTACATGAAACTAAAGTTGCTAATAAAAGCATAGAACTACAGTTGAATCAAGCAAAACAGCAAATATCTAAACAGATAACAGAGGAGTGTCAAGCAGTTCAATTGAGGAGTGGGAAGACCTTGAATAACACTGCTCAAAAGAGCAAAAAGCCAAACAAGGAACAATTGACAGAGGACAACCAAACCACTGTTCAAAATCCCTCTGAGGACAGTAAGAGCCCAGAGAGGAATATTGGCGTTCAAACGCCAGAAAGGGAAGGAAAACTGGCGTTAAACGCCCATTCCTTGCCCAGTTCTGGCGTTCAAACGCCAGAAAAGGGGGAAAAGTTGGCGTTAAACGCCCATTTTCCACCCAACTCTGGCGTCCAAACGCCAAGGGAGGATCAGACACCTGAGAGTGCTGACAGTAATCCCCCTAACAAGGCTTCTTCAACCACTTCTGTACGGAATAAACCTGCAGCATCTAAGGTTGAAGAATATCAAGCCAAGATGCCTTATCCTCAGAAACTCCGCAAAGCGGAACAGGATAAGCAATTTGCCCGCTTTGCAGACTATTTAAGGACTCTTGAAATAAAGATTCCGTTTGCAGAGGCACTTGAGCAAATACCTTCTTATGCTAAGTTCATGAAGGAAATCTTAAGTCATAAGAAGGATTGGAGAGAAACTGAAAAAGTGTTTCTCACTGAAGAATGCAGTGCAGTCATTCTAAAAAGCTTACCAGAAAAGCTTCAAGATCCTGGAAGCTTTCTGATACCATGCACATTGGAAGGCACTTACACCAAGATAGCCTTATGTGATCTTGGAGCAAGTATCAATTTAATACCTGCATCCACTATCAGAAAGCTTGGGTTGATTGGAGAAGTCAAACCAACCAGGATATGCCTCCAACTTGCTGATGGCTCCATTAAACACCCATCAGGCATAATAGAGGACATGATTGTCAAGGTTGGGCCATTTGCCTTTCCAACTGACTTTGTGGTGCTGGAAATGGAGGAGCACAAAAGTGCAACTCTCATTCTAGGAAGACCTTTCCTAGCAACTGGACGAACTCTCATTGATGTACAAAAGGGGGAAGTAACCTTGAGAGTCAATGAGGATGAGTTCAAGTTGAATGCTGTAAAAGCTATGCAGCATCCAGACACACCAGAGGACTGCATGGACGCTGACATTATTGACTCTCTGGTAGAAGAGATCAATATGGCTGAAAGCCTAGAATCAGAGCTTGAGGACATCTTCAAAGATACTCAACCTGATCAAGAAGAACTAGAGGAGGCAAAGGAATTTTCGAAAATTCCTCAGGAAGAGGATAAGCCTCCTAAGCCTGAACTCAAACCACTACCATCATCCCTGAAATATGCATTTCTGGGAGAGGGCGACACTTTTCCAGTGATTATAAGCTCTGCTTTAAATCCACAGGAAGAGGAAGCACTGATTAAGGTGCTAAGGACACACAAGACAGCTCTTGGGTGGTCCATAAGTGATCTCAAGGGCATTAGCCCAGCTAGGTGCATGCACAAGATCCTGTTGGAGGATAATGCCAAACCAGTGGTTCAACCACAGAGGAGGCTAAATCCTGCCATGAAGGAGGTGGTGCAGAAAGAGGTCACTAAATTACTGGAGGCTGGGATTATTTATCCTATTTCTGATAGCCCCTGGGTGAGCCCTGTCCAAGTTGTTCCCAAAAAGGGAGGCATGACAGTGGTTCATAATGAAAAAAATGAACTGGTTCCTACAAGAACAGTCACAGGGTGGCGCATGTGTATTGACTACAGAAGACTCAATACAGCCACCAGAAAGGATCATTTTCCTTTACCATTCATAGACCAAATGCTAGAAAGACTAGCTGGCCATGATTACTACTGCTTTTTGGATGGCTACTCAGGCTACAACCAAATTGCAGTAGATCCTCAAGACCAAGAGAAAACAGCATTCACATGCCCTTCTGGCGTGTTTGCCTATAGGAGAATGCCTTTTGGTCTGTGCAATGCACCTGCAACCTTTCAGAGATGCATGCTCTCTATCTTCTCAGATATGGTAGAGAAATTTCTGGAAGTCTTCATGGATGACTTCTCAGTATATGGAGACTCATTCAGCTCCTGTCTTAACCACCTATCACTTGTCCTGAAAAGATGCCAAGAGACTAAACTGGTTTTAAACTGGGAGAAATGTCACTTTATGGTGACTGAAGGAATTGTCCTTGGGCACAAAATTTCAAGCAGGGGAATAGAGGTGGATAAGGCAAAGGTAGAGGTAATTGAAAAATTACCACCACCTGCCAATGTTAAGGCAATCAGAAGCTTTCTGGGGCATGCAGGGTTCTATAGAAGGTTTATCAAGGACTTTTCGAAAATTGCAAAACCTTTAAGTAACCTGCTAGCTGCTGACACGCCATTTGTGTTTGACACACAGTGTTTGCAGGCATTTGAGACCCTGAAAGCTAAGCTGGTCACAGCACCAGTCATCTCTGCACCAGATTGGACATTACCATTTGAATTAATGTGTGATGCCAGTGATCATGCCATTGGTGCAGTGTTGGGACAGAAGCATAACAAACTTCTGCATGTCATTTATTATGCTAGCCGTGTTCTAAATGATGCACAGAAGAATTACACAACCACAGAAAAAGAGTTGCTTGCAGTGGTCTATGCCATTGACAAGTTTAGATCCTACTTAGTGGGATCAAAGGTGATTGTGTACACTGACCATGCTGCTCTTAAATACTTACTCACAAAGCAGGATTCAAAACCCAGGCTTATAAGATGGGTGTTGCTTCTGCAAGAGTTTGATATAGAAATAAGAGACAGAAAAGGGGCAGAGAACCAAGTAGCTGATCATCTGTCCAGAATAGAACCAGTAGCTGGGGCGTCCCTCCCTTCTACTGAGATCTCTGAGACTTTCCCAGATGAGCAACTCTTTGCCATTCAGGAAGCTCCATGGTTTGCAGATATTGCAAACTATAAAGCTGTGAGGTTCATACCCAAAGAGTACAGTTATGTGCAGAGAAAGAAATTAATTTCAGATGCCAAATACTACCTTTGGGATGAACCATATCTCTTTAAGAGATGTGCTGACGGAGTGATCCGCAGGTGTGTACCCAGAGAGGAAGCACGAAGGATCCTATGGCACTGCCATGGATCACAGTATGGAGGACATTTTGGAAGTGAGCGAACAGCCACTAAAGTTCTCCAGTGCGGCTTCTACTGGCCTACTCTCTATAAAGATTCCCGAGAGTTTGTGCGTAACTGTGACAGTTGCCAAAGAGCTGGTAACCTGCCTCACGGATATGCCATGCCTCAACAAGGAATATTAGAGATAGAATTGTTTGATGTATGGGGAATTGATTTCATGGGACCATTCCCACCATCATACTCAAACACTTACATTCTGGTGGCAGTGGACTATGTATCTAAGTGGGTAGAAGCAATTGCTACACCCACTAATGATACCAAGACTGTGCTGAAATTCCTCCAGAAAAATATTTTCAGCAGGTTTGGCGTCCCCAGAGTGCTAATCAGTGATGGGGGCACTCATTTCTGCAATAAACAGCTATACTCTGCTATGGTTAGATATGGAATCAGCCATAAAGTGGCAACTCCGTATCATCCACAGACAAATGGGCAAGCTGAAGTCTCTAACAGAGAGCTAAAAGAATCCTGGAACGGACTGTAATGGCCCGAAGAAAGGATTGGGCAAAGAGCTTGGATGATGCTCTGTGGGCATACAGAACAGCATTCAAGACTCCTATAGGAACCTCTCCATACCAATTGGTGTATGGGAAGGCCTGTCATTTGCCTGTGGAACTGGAACATAAAGCCTACTGGGCAACCAGATTCCTAAACATGGATGCACAGTTAGCTGGTGAGAAAAGACTGCTCCAGCTAAATGAGCTAGAGGAGTTCAGACTCAATGCCTTTGAAAATGCAAAAATTTATAAGGAAAAGGCAAAGAAGTGGCATGACAAGAGATTGTCAACCAGAGTCTTTGAGCCAGGACAGAAAGTTCTGCTCTTCAACTCTAGGCTCAAACTGTTTCCAGGAAAACTCAAGTCCCGGTGGAGGGGTCCGTATGTGATTACAGGAGTATCACCATATGGATATATTGAGCTTCAGGATATTGATTCTGACAAGAAGTTCATTGTTAATGGACAGAGAATCAAGCACTATCTTGAAGGAAATTTTGAGCAGGAATGCTCAAAACTGAGACTTGAGTGATTCTCAGTGAAAGTCCAGCTAAAGACAGTAAAGAAGCGCTTGCTGGGAGGCAACCCAGTCATTAGAAAGTTGTATGATTAGTTCTTACAGAGGCAAGTATCAAAAATGAAGGAATTCACAGAGTTACAGAAGGATTCAGCTAAAAAAGCAGAGAAAATGAGCTTACTGGCGAAAAAACGCCAGTAAGGGGCATTTTGGGCGTTAAACGCCAGAATGGGTACCATTCTGGGCGTTTAACGCCAGGAATGGTGCCATTTTGGGCGTTAAACGCCAGAATGGGCACCATTCTGGGCGTTTAACGCCAGGTGTGCAGCATCCTGGGCGTTTTAGAAAAACGCCCAGTGAGGAAGAATTTCTGGCGTTTAACGCCAGCCAGGGTACCTGGCTGGGCGTTAAACGCCCAAGTGGGGCAACAGATGGGCGTTAAACGCCAGAATGGGTGCCATTCTGGGCGTTTAACGCCAGCTTGGTGGGGGGACCACAATTTTGTTTTCAAATAAGATTTTTTTTCAAACTTTCCTTTTCTCACCCATACTTTTCTACAAAATCACACTTCAATCACTCATCATTCACTTTCAAATCTTCAAAAATCAAAACTTTTTTTCAAATTTATTTCAAATCAATTACAAACATTGTTCAAAAATATCACCCTTTTCTCAATTTCTTCTCATATCTTCTCAAATCTCCTTTCAAATTCCTTTTTTTTCGAGAACTCCCCTCCCCACCTTATAAATACACGTTTGTTCCCCTCTTCCAACCACACCATTCGAATTTTCTCTTCCTCCCCCTCTCTTCTCTCTTCTCTTTTGCTTGAGGACAAGCAAACCTCTAAGTTTGGTGTGCTTTTCCGTGATCACTAAGCCAAGATTCATCAATATCATGGCTCCTAAGGGAAAACAAACCAATTTAAGAGGCAAGAAAGAGAATAATCCAAAGAATCTTTGGAATGAAGAGAAGTTCTTAACCAAAGAACATGAAGACCATTATCATAAAATAATGGGCCTGAGGTCAGTGATCCCGGAAGTTAAATTTGATCTGAAAGAAGATGAATATCCGGGGATCCAAGAGCAAATTCGAAACAGAGGATGGGAAGTTCTAACCAATCCTGAGACAAAGGTTGGAAGGAACATGGTTCAGGAATTCTACTCAAATCTGTGGCTAACAGATAAGCAGAGAATGACTGGAACTGCTTACCATACCTATAGAACCATGGTCAGAGGAAAAGTTATATACTTCCATCTGGACAAAATAAGAGAAATCTTCAAGTTGCCTCAACTACAAGATGATCTTGATTCCTTTAATAGGAGGATGGTGAGAGTAGATAAGGGGTTGGATCAAGTTCTAGAGGACATATGCCTCCCTGGAACTAAGTGGATAACCAATTCTAAGGGTGTCCCAAACCAACTCAAGAGGGGAGACATCAAACCAATTGCAAGAGGTTGGCTAGACTTTATTGGGCGTTCCATATTGCCCACTAGCAACCGTTCTGAGGTCACCATCAAGAGAGCAGTGATGATTCATTGCATTATGCTTGGAAAAGAAGTGGAGGTGCAACATGTGATTGCTTGTGAGATCTACACAATTGCAAATAAGAATTCCACTGAAGCCAAATTGGCTTATCCAAGCTTGATTTCCTTGCTCTGTAAAGAGGCTGGGGTGAAGATGGGAGTAGATGAGTTCATACCCATTGAACACCCAATCACCAAGAAGTCAATGGAAGGACAAGTGCAAGACAACTCCATTAAGAGGAGGGCGCAGGAATTCCTTCCTGAATTTCCAAGAATTGACTACTGGTCCAACCTAGAAGCATCTATTAACAAGTTGCAAGAGACTATGGAGCAACTGAAGGAAGAACAGCAGAATCAGAACTGCATGCTCTGCAAATTGCTGAAGGAACAAGAGAAGCAGGGGCGTGAAATCCAAGAGATGAAGCGCCAAAAGCTCTCCTCTCAAGCTGAGGGAGCATCCACTTCTCAAAATCAAGGTTGTTAAGTTCTAACTCTGTGAAAACCTCTATCATTAGGAGCCTATGTTTGCGTTTTTTTTTGTTTTATTTTTTTTATATAATTTTTCTTTAGTTTCATCTTATATCTATATTTGAGTCTTGTTCTTAGTTCATAATTAATAAAATTTAAGTTTATGCCTTAAAGCTATGAATGTCCTATGAATCCATCACCTCTCTTAAAAGAAAAATGCTTTAATCACAAAAGAACAAGAAATACAGGGTTTCGAAATTTATCTCTGAAACTAGTTGAATTAGTTTGATGTGGTGACAATACTTTTTGTTTTCTGAATGAATGCTTGAACAGTGCATATGTCTTTTGAATTTGTTGTTTTAAGAATGTTAAAATTGTTGGCTCTTGAAAGAATGAGGAGAAAGAGAACTGTTATTGAGGATCTGAAAAATCATCAAATTGATTCTTGAAGCAAGAAAAGCAGTGAATACAAAAAAAAAAATTTCGAAAAAAAAAAGAAAAAAAAAAAGAGAGAAAAAGAAAGAAATAAAGTGGTGATCCAAAGCAATAAGAGTGTGCTTAAGAACCCTGGACACCTCTAATTGGGGACTTTAGCAAAGCTGAGTCACAATCTAAAAAGGTTCACCCAATTATGTGTCTGTGGCATGTATGTATCCGGTGGTAATACTGGAAGACAGAGTGCTTTGGGCCACAGCCAAGACTCATACACTAGCTATGTTCAAGAATCATCATACTTAACTAGGAGAATCAATAACACTATCTGAGTTCTGAGTTCTTATAGATGCCAATCATTCTGAACTTCAAAGGATAGAGTGAGATGCCAAAACTGTTCGGAGGCAAAAAGCTACTAGTCCCGCTCATCTAATTGGAGCTATGTTTCCTTGATATTTTGGAGTCTATAGTATGTTCTCTTCTTTTTATCCTATTTTGATTTTCAGTTGCTTGGGGACAAGCAACAATTTAAGTTTGGTGTTGTGATGAGCGGATAATTTGTATGCTTTTTGGCATTGTTTTTAGTATGTTTTTAGTATCTTTTAGTTAGTTTTTAGTATATTTTTATTAGTTTTTAATTAAAATTCACTTTTCTGGACTTTACTATGAGTTTGTGTGTTTTTCTGTGATTTCAGGTATTTTCTGACTGAAATTGAGGGTCCTGAGCAAAAATCTGATCCAGAGACTGAAAAGGACTGCAGATGCTGTTGGATTCTGACCTCCCTACACTCAAAGTGGATTTTCTGGAGCTACAGAAGCCCAATTGGCGCGCTCTCAACGGCATTGGAAAGTAGACATCCTGGGCTTTTCAGCAATATATAATAGTCCATACTTTGCCCAAGATTTGATGGCCCAAACCGGTGCTCAAAGTCACCTACAGAAATTCCAGCGTTAAACGCCGGAACTGGCATAAAATTTGGAGTTAAACGCCCAAACTGGCATGGGAGCTGGCGTTTAACTCCAGAAAAGGTCTCTACACGAAATTCCTTCATTGCTCAGCCCAAGCACACACCAAGTGGGCCCGGAAGTGGATTTTTCTGTCATTTACTCATTTCTGTAAACCTTAGGACACTAGTTTACTACTTATAGGATCTTTTGACATTGTATCCGTACCTTATGACCTCATAATATTTCTTACACGTTTCTTTCCACAGTATGAGCCTCTAAACCCCATGGTTGGGGGTGAGGAGCTCTGCTGTGTCTTGATGGATTAATGCAATTACTACTGTTTCTTATTCAATCATGCTTGCTTCCATTCTAAGATAACACTTGTTCTTAATCCGGATGAATGTGATGATCCGTGACAATCATCATCATTCTCAACTATGAACACGTGCCTGACAACCACCTCTGTTCTATCTTAGATTGAGTGGTTATCTCTTGGGTTCTTTAATCGGAATCTTCGTGGTATAGGCAGGACCTGATGGCAGCATTCAAGAGAATCCGGAAGGTCTAAACCTTGTCTGTGGTATTCTGAGTAGGATTCAATGATTGAATGACTGTGATGTGCTTCAAACCTGTAACCTACTGGGCGTTAGTGACAGACGCAAAAGAGGGATTCTATTCCGGTAGGGGAGGGAACCAAACCGGTGATTGGCAGTACTGTGACAGAGTGCGTGCGTTAGCTTTCACTGCGAGGATGGGAGGTAGCCATTGACAACGGTGAAACCCTACACGAGCTTGCCATGGAAGGAGACTTGCGTGTTTGATGAAGAAGACGGTAGGAAAGCAGAGATTCAGAAGATGGAGCATCTCCAAACCTCAACCCATTCTCCATTACTGCAATACAAGTAACCATTACATGTTCTTTTGCTTTTTACAATCAATCCTGATAATTTCTGATATCCTGACTAAGATTTACAAGATAACCATAGCTTGCTTCAAGCCGACAATCTCCGCGGGATCGACCCTTGCTCACGCAAGGTATTACTTGGACGACCCAGTGCACTTGCTGGTTAGTTGTGCGGGATTGCAAAAGTGTTATTACAATTTCGTGCACCAAGCACGTTGCCAACCTAGAGATGAGGGGCGTGTTTGAGGACAACGCAGGCTAACAACGCCACACAATCAAGCTTGGCCCTGGAAGAAAAGGAGCTGGCGTTGCCAACTCAAGATGGGCGTTGCCAACGCCACACAACCAAGCAACTTTGGTACCATAGGAAGCAAGCTCGAGCACGTTGCCAACGTGCTACTTCACTGGCGTTATTCAAGGCAACGCCAGAAATGGGTGCTTGGCTAGGCACCAAGTCTTGGCTGCCAGCCAGGTTGCCAACGCCAGAATGTGCTGCCAGCCAGGTTGCCAACGCCAGAATGTGCTGCCAGCCAAGTTGCCAACGCCAAAATCAGGTTGCCAACGCCAAGCCTTGCCAACCACGTTGCCAACGCCCATAAGCTGTGCCATGCAAGTGCCAACGCCCATAAGCTGTGCCAACCACGTTGCCAACGCCAGGAAGCCTTGCCAGCCACGTTGCCAACGTGGGAAGCAAGTGTTAGAGCCTTGAAGAAGGCTCGAGCACGTTGCCAACGCCAGCTTCTATGGGCGTGTTCAATGGCAACGTGGGAAGCAATCTCTGGAGCTAGGAAAGAGCATCGAGCACGTTGCCAACTCAAGGAAGCATTGGCGTGTTTGGCAATAACGCCAGGAAGCTTTGAATGATGAAAAGAGGCACCACGTTGCTAACTTGGAATATAGGGGCGTTATCCACAACAACTCCAACAAGGCAGCTTGACCATGTCCACTTCAATGGATGATATCTTGAGCTACAAAGATCCAAATTGAGTGCTTCCAGTTGCGTTGGAAAGCTAACATTCAGAGCTTTCCAACCATATATAATAGTCTATAGTGGAGCACAAGATTGAAGCCAAACCAGAGTCATCTTTAGGCCCTAAAAACAAGAACATGAAGTTGAATTCAAGAAGGCTAGAGATGAGCCTTGGAGGGGGGCACGAGCACGTTGCCAATGTGCCAGAAAGGGGGCGTGTTTTGCAACAACGCCAGCCCCAAGTCCCTGCCTTGGAAGGTGAAGCACGGGCACGTTGCCAACTTGGGATTGAAGGTGCGTTTTTGGCAACAACTTGGCAGCTTTACCTTACCTTCTTTGAGGAAGCATAACTTGAGCTAGGAAAGTCCAAATGAGGTGATTCCAGTGGCAATAGAAAGAAGACATCAAGAGCTTTCCAATGATGTATAATAGTCCATATTGAGACAGAAGGTTGACACTCAAATTCTGGGCTACAATTAGCATGAAAGTAGAGCCAAGAAGAGGAAAAGCAAGTTGTTAGCAACAACTTGGGCTAGCAACGCCCAAGTCTCATACTTCACTTCCAGGAAAATGTCATGCACGTTGCCAACGTGCATTAAACCTGGAGTTATTGCCAATAACGCCCCTCAATGGGCCAGAATGGTTACCAACTTGCTCTGCTTCCCCTATTCATCACAAAGGCCAACAACTTCTTCAATTGAACCAAGAATGCAACAATGAGAAAGCCCACATTGCTAACCCAAATTGAAGATCTCTGAAGGAGTTTTAGAGTAGTATAAATAGAAGAGATTGATGTACTTGTAGAGGACTTTTGGACTTAGACTTTTTACACTTTTGACACTTAGAACTTTTTCATACTTTTAGCACTTTTATTTTGAGAGCTCTTTGGTACTTCCGGGAGGATACCCAGAGAGCTATTTTTGGTGTTTCTTGGAACTCTTCTTCTTCAATTTCTTAAGCTTTAAGCATTTCCTTCTTCTTCTTCATCTTTCTTTTACACTTTGTTTAATTTTGGTTTATGGCAATTGTTGTTGAAATTGGAGCAATGACTCACTAAACCCCATTCATTAGGGGGATGAGCTCTGCTTGTTGAAATGAGTTGGTGAATTCATCTTTTCCTCCTCAATTTTAGTGGTTGATCTAAAGAGGGAACTCTTGTTCTTCAAAGATTCAACCACCATCGAGAGAGGGGTTAATCTATATGAATTATGTGGTGAATTTGAGGAATGAGCCACATAATTCAGTTTAGAGTTCATCCTTTCATGATTTCCTTAATCAATACACCTTGGTTAGTATGTGAGATGTAACTCTCCTTGGTTGAGATTATGGGAATTGTGTGGCTGGATTAGAAAGGAGCTTCATCTCTTCTCATGAACAAATAGATCACGAGAGTGGCATTTGGTTATGTTGAGAGAAATTGAATCACCAAGAGATTGGGATTCAATTACCCACTTGCCATGGATCTACACCATGATTGAGAAGGATTTGACTAACATCAATTCATGAACACTTGCATCTCTGATCCCTAATGATCCTCTCTACCATCAATTCTTATTTCTTTTGCTTCTAAGTTGTTTGATTACCCATAACCCAATTCCCTTTTTACATTCGGTCAATTTATTATTCTTGTCATCTACATTTTGCTCTTTCAATTCTTGCTATTTACTCTTATGTTCTTTAAATTTCTGCACCCTTTAATTCCTTGCCCTTTATCTTTGATGTCATTTAAGTTTCTTGCAATTTAAGTTTCAGTTATTTACTTTCATTTAATTTTTCTTTTCTAGTTCTTTACATTCTTTGCCATTTAAATTCTTGCAATTATATACAAAAATCAAAATGCTCATGAAATCAAAATTATGTTCGCTTAACTAGATCTACCATTTAACTAAAGTTGCTTAATCTACCAATCCTCGTGGGATCGACCTCACTCTTAGTGAGTCTTACTACTTGATACGATCCGGTATACTTGCCGGTTGTACGTGAAATCTAATTTTTACGTATCATTGGGAGGTTCCAACATTGCTCTGAACATCTGTGAGGCTCCATGAGAGCCCAATGTCAAGCTACTGACATTAAAGAAGCGCTTGTTGGGAGGCAACCCAATGTTATATTTATCTATTTTCCTTTATTATTTTACGTTTTCTATAGGTTGATGATCATGGGAAGTCACAAAATCAATTGAAAAAGCAAAAACAGAATGAAAAACAGAAAGAAAAACAGCACACCTGGAGGAAAAACTTGCTGGCGTTTAAACGCCAGTAAGGGTAGCAAATGGGCGTTTAACGCCCAGTCTGGCACCATTCTGGGCGTTTAACGCCAGAAAGGGGCACCAGACTGGCGTTTAACGCCAGAAAGGGGCACGAAGCTGGCGTTAAACGCCAGAAATGGGCACCAACCCGGCGTTTAACGCCAGGATTGGCAGAAGGAGCATTTTTGCTCGCCACTTGGTGCAGGGATGAATTATCCTTGACACTCAGGATCTGTGGACCCCACAGGATCCCCACCTACCCCAGCACTCTCTCTCTTCTTCACCCATTCACCAATCACCTCAATACCTCTTTCCCAAAAACCCCTCACCTATCAAATCCCACCATTCTCTTCACCACTCACATCCATCCTTCATAAAACCCCACCTACCTTACCATTCAAATTCAAACCACTTTCCCTCCCAAACCCACCCATACATGACCGAACCCTACCCCTCTCTCCACCCCTATATAAACCCATCTTCACCCCTTCATTTTCACACAACCTAAACACTACTTCTCCCCCTTGGCCGAACCAGAAAGCCCCCTCCATCTCCTCTATTTCTTCTTCTTCTACTCTCTCCTTTCATCTTTTGCTCGAGGACGAGCAAACCTTCTAAGTTGGGTGTTGTAAAAGCATTGCTTTTTGTTTTTTCATAACCATTTATGGCATCTAAAGCCGGAGAAACCTCTAGAAAGAGGAAAGGGAAGGCAAAAACTTCCACCTCTGAGTCATGGGAGATGGAGAGATTCATCTCAAGGGTGCATCAAGACCACTTCTATGAAGTTGTGGCCATGAAGAAGGTGATCCCCGAGGTTCCTTTCAAACTCAAAAAGAGTGAATATCCAGAGATCCGACATGAGATCCGAAAAAGAGGTTAGGAAGCTCTTACCAACCCCATTCAACAAGTCGGAATCTTAATGGTTCAAGAGTTCTATGCCAATGCATGGATCACCAAGAACCATGATCAAAGTGTGAACCCGGACCCAAAGAATTGGCTTACAATGGTTCGGGAAAAATGCTTAGATTTTAGTCCGAAAAATGTAAGGTTGGCATTCAACTTGCCCATCATGCAAGGAGATGAACACCCTTACACTAGAAGGGTCAACTTTGATCAAAGGTTGGACCAAGTCCTCATAGACATTTGTGAAGAGGGCGCTCAATGGAAGAGATATTCAAGAGGGAAGCCGGTTCAACTGAGAAGGCATGACCTCAAGCCCGTGGCTAGGGGATGGTTGGAGTTTATCCAACGCTCAATCATTCCCACTAGCAACCGGTCCGAAGTTACTATAGACCGGGCTATCATGATTCATAGCATCATGATTGGAGAGGAAATAGAAGTTCATGAGGTTATATCCCAAGAACTTTATAAGGTGGCGGACAAGTCCTCTACCTTGGCAAGGTTAGCCTTCCCTCATCTCATTTGTCACCTCTGTAATTCAGTTGGAGTTAACATAGAGGGAGACATCCTCATTGATGAGGACAAGCCCATCACTAAGAAAAGGATGGAGCAAACAAGAGATCCCACTCATCATGAAATCCCTGAGATGCCTCAAGGGATGCACTTTCTTCCACAAAACTATTGGGAGCAAATCAACACCTCCCTAGGAGAATTGAGTTCCAACATGGGACAACTAAGGGTGGAGCACCAAGAACATTTCATCCTCCTCCATGAAATTAGAGAAGATCAAAGAATCATGAGAGAGGAGCAACAAAGGCAAGGAAGAGACATTGAGGAGCTCAAGCACTCCATAAGATCTTCAAGAGGACGAACAAGCCGCCATCACTAAGGTGGACCCGTTCTTTAATCTCATTGTTCTTTATTTTTCTGTTTTTCAAATTTTTATGCTTATGTTTATTTATGTTTGTGTCTTATGATCATTAGTGTCTTAGTGTCTATGCCTTAAAGTTATGAATGTCTTATGAATCCATCACCTTTCTTAAATGAAAAATGTCCTTAAAAAAAAAAAAGAGAAGAATTGCATGAATTTTGAATTTTATAACAGATTAATTATTTTGATGTGGTGGCAATACTTTGACTTCTGAATGTATGCTTGAACAGTGCATATGTCTTTTGAATTTGTTGTTCAAGAATGTTGGCTCTTGAAAGAATGATGAAAAAAGGAGACATGTTACTGAGGATCTGAAAAATCACAAAAATGATTCTTGAAGCAAGAAAAGGCAGTGAATATAATATATATATATATATATATATATATATATATATATATATATATATATATATATATATATATATATATATATAAGGCAGTGAATATAATATATATATAGTTGTGATCCAAGGCAAAAAGAGTGTGCTTAAGAACCCTGGACACCTCTAATTGGGGACTCTAGCAAAGCTGAGTCACAATCTGAAAAGGTTCACCCAGTTATGTGTCTGTGGCATGTATGTATCCGGTGGTAATACTGGAAGACAGAGTGCTTTGGGCCACGGCCAAGACTCATAAAGTAGCTGTGTTCAAGAATCATCATACTTAACTAGGAGAATCAATAACACTATCTGGATTCTGAGTTCCTATAGAAGCCAATCATTCTGAATTTCAAAGGATAGAGTGAGATGCCAAAATTGTTCAGAGGCAAAAAGCTAAAAGACCCGCTCATCTAATTAATACTGATCTTCATAGATGTTTTTGGAATTCATTGTATATTCTCTTCTTTTTATCTTATTTGATTTTCAGTTGCTTGGGGACAAGCAACAATTTAAGTTTGGTGTTGTGATGAGCGGATAATTTATACGCTTTTTGGCATTGTTTTTGGTATGTTTTTAGTATGTTTTAATTAGTTTTTATTATATTTTTATTAGTTTTTAGTTAAAATTCACTTTTCTGGACTTTACTATGAGTTTGTGTGTTTTTCTGTGATTTCAGGTATTTTCTGGCTGAAATTGAGGGACCTGAGCAAAAATCTGATTCAGAGGCTGAAAAGGACTGCAGATGCTGTTGGATTCTGACCTCCCTGTACTCGAAGTGCATTTTCTGGAGCTACAGAAACCCAATTGGCGCGCTCTTAATTGCGTTGGAAAGTAGACATCCTGGGCTTTCCAGCAATATATAATAGTTCATACTTTGCCCGAGATTTGATGGCCCAAACAGGCGTTCCAAGTCAGCTCAAGAATTCTGGCGTTTAACGCCGGAACTGGCAAAAGAATGGGAGTTAAACGCCCAAACTAGCACAAAAGCTGGCGTTTAACTCCAAGAAAAGTCTCTACACATGAAAGCTTCAATGCTCAGCCCAAGCACACACCAAGTGGGCCCGGAAGTGGATTTTTATGTCATTTACTCATCTTTGTAAACCCTAAGCTACTAGTTCTCTACAAATAGGACCTTTTGCTATTGTATCTTTATCTTTGATCAGTCCTATGCTATCTTAGATCACATTTTGGGGGCTGGCCTCTCAGCCATGCCTAGACCTTGTTCTTATGTATTTTCAATGGTGGAGTTTCTACACAACATAGATTAAGGTGTGGAGCTCTGCTGTACCTCGAGTATTAATGCAATTACTATTGTTCTTCTATTCAATTCAGCTTATTCTTGTTCTAAGATATCACTTGTTCCTCAACTTGATGAATGTGATGATCCGTGACACTCATTATCATTCTCACCTATGAACGTGTGCTTGACAACCACCTCCGTTCTACCTTAGATTGAGTGGATATCTCTTGGATCCCTTAATCGGAATCTTCGTGGTATAAGCTAGAATTGATGGCGACATTCAAGAGAATTCGGAAGGTTGATAAACCCCAATTTGACGGTTTATCTTGTATTGGATTTAGAGTATTTTGATGACCTTTTCTCGCATTTAGCATATGAATTAGCATGGTTTTGTAATCTCTCCCATATTTGTGCTTAAGTGTAAAAACCTGCTTTTTAAGCCTTATTTTGATGAATTCTAATTCCTCTTTGATTCCATAAGATGCCTTGATGTGTTTGCTAGTAATTTCAGGATTGAAATAGGCTAGGCATGGATCAAAGGAAGCAAGGAAGGAAGCATACAAGTGGAGAGAAGCATAAAAAGTCAAAGAAGTGAAATCAGCCAAGCACGCGCTCGCGCACAAGGCGCCCGCGCGCACATTGCAGAATCGGCCAGGGACGCGCACGCGTACCGTGCGCGCACGCGTCGAAGTTCACACATGACTTCATTAAAAGCAACACGTGCCTGGCGATTTGGAAGGGTTTCTGAACCCATTTTGGCGCCAATTACTGATAGAAAGGAATAAAAGGATCAAGGATTGAAGGGGGAAGACATTAGAAGTTAGACACAATTAGTGATAGCTTTAGTTAGAGTTAGTTTTTAGAGAGAGAAGCTCTCACTTCTCTTTAGAATTAGGATTAGGTTTAGGTTAATCTCTCTTCTTAGATCTAGGTTTAATTCATGCTCTAATTCACTTCTCCTTTATCAAGTCTTAATCTTCTCCTCTTCCTCTTTCTAGTTATGTGCTTTAATAATTGTAATTCTTCATTTTGCTTTGGATAGATTGTTGTTCATTTGTTTTCTTTCAATAATGCAATTTGAGGTAATTCATGATAATTGTGATTTCCTTGATTTGTTGTTGTTAATTCTCTGCAATAATTGTTGTTAGATTTCA
Source organism: Arachis stenosperma (assembly GCF_014773155.1). Classification (NCBI taxonomy): domain Eukaryota; kingdom Viridiplantae; phylum Streptophyta; class Magnoliopsida; order Fabales; family Fabaceae; genus Arachis; species Arachis stenosperma. The sequence goes on from NC_080386.1 coordinate 40,615,170, forward strand.
TTCTTGTTGTTGATTTACTAAGCTTTCCTTTTGTGCCTTCCAAGTGTTTGATGAAATGCTTGGTGGGATTTTAGTGTAGGTTTTGTTCCTCTTGGCCTAGGTAGAGTAATTCGTGACTCTTGAGTTGTCTAATTCCTTTGTTGATCGATAATTAGAAGTTGCTAATTAATTTGGATGCCTCTAAAGCTAGTCTTTCCTTTAGGAGTTGATTAGGACTTGAGGAATCAAATTGATTCATCCACTTGACTTTCCTCCATGGTTAGAGGTTAACTAAGTGGGAGCAATGGACAATTTGTTATCACAATTGAGGAGGATAATTAGGATAGGACTTCTAGTTCTCATATCTTGCCAAGAGCTTTGTTAGTTGTTAGTTTATTTCCTTTGCCATTTATATTTCTTGTCCAAAACCTTAAAAACCCCAAATAACTCACAACCAATAACAAGACACTTTATTGTAAATCCTAGGGAGAACGACCCGAGGTTCAATACTTCGGTTTATAAATTTAGGGGTTTGTTTTAGTGACAAACAATCTTTTGTATGAAAGGATTATTGGTTGTTTAGAAACTATACTTTACAACGAGATTTCATTAGTGAAACTCTAAACCGTCAAAAATCCCAATCATCAAAGGTCTAAACCTTGTCTGTGGTATTCTGAGTAGGATTCAAGGATTGAATGACTGTGACGAGCTTCAAACTCGCGATTGTGGGGCGTTAGTGACAGACGCAAAAGAATCACTGGATTCTATTCCGACATGATCGAGAACCGACAGCTGAATAGCCGTGCTGTGACAGAGCACGTTGAACATTTTCACTGAGAGGACGGGACTGTAGCCATTGACAACGGTGATGCCCAACATACAGCTTGCCATGGAAAGGACTAAGAAGGATTGGATGAAGATAGTAGGAAAGCAGAGAGACGGAAGGGACAAAGCATCTCCATACGCTTATCTGAAATTCTCACCAATGAATTACATAAGTATCTCTATCTTTATTTTATGTTTTATTCATCTTTTAATCATTAATCCTCCATAACCATTTGAATCCGCCTGACTAAGATTTACAAGATGACCATAGCTTGCTTCATACCAACAATCTCCGTGGGATTGACCTTTACTCGCGTAAGGTTTATTACTTGGACGACCCAGTGCACTTGCTGGTTAGTAGTGCGAAGTTGTGATAAAGAGTTGAGATTGCAATTGAGCGTACCATGTTGATGGCGCCATTGATGATCACAATTTCATGCACCAGCTACCAATGACGAAGTTGACAAGAAAAGAAAGGCCTTTTGTTTGGACGTTGGAGTGTGAAGAGAGTTTTCAAACTTTGAAGCAGAGGTTAACTTCATCACCTGTTTTGATCTTGCCAGAACCGCATGAGCCGTTTGAAGGGTACTATGACGCTTCCTTGAAGGAATTGGGCTGCGTGTTGATGCAACACCGGAACATGGTGGCTTACGCATCGCGTCAGCTGAGACCGCATGAGGTGAATTATTCAACTCATGACTTGGAATTAGCGGCGATTGTGTTTGCATTGAAGATTTGGAGACACCATTTGTACGGAGTGAGGTTTAGCGTCTTTTCTGATCATAATAGTCTCAAGTACATCTTTGATCAGAAAGAGCTAAATATGCGTTAGAGGAGGTGGATGGAATTGCTTAAGGATTATGATTTTGAACTGAGTTATCATCCTGGAAGGGCGAATGTGGTAGCAGATACATTAAGTCGAAAATCCTTAACAATAGACTGGATGAGAATCAAGGAAGAGGAGCTGATGGAGAAGTTTGTGGAAATTAAGCTGGATATGGATGAAGTTGCTGGAAGAGCTTGCTTGAATTAGTTATAGATCTCAAGTGACTTTAAATCTGAACTCCTGAAGGCTCATCAGAACGATGACGTGCTACCAAAAGTATTGCCAGCTATCGAACAAGGGAAGCAATGGAGGGTATCATGGGATCAAGACGGATTGTGGAGATTCAAGGGTAGAGTCATTGTGCCAGATGTGGGGATGTTGTGGGAGGATATATTGAGAGAAGCGCACAAGAGCGGATTTTCTATTCACCCTAAAAGTACTAAGATGTACCATGATCTGAAGACTATGTTCTGGTGGCCTGGTATGAAGAAGGACGTGGCAGAACTGATGAGCGTATAATTTATACGCTTTTTGGCATTGTTTTTAGTATGTTTTCAGTACATTCTAGTTAGTTTTTAGCATGTTTTTATTAGTTTTTAGTTAAAATTCACTTTTTCTGAGCTTTACTATGATTTTGTGTATTTTTCTGTGATTTCAGGTATTTTCTGACTGAAATTGAGGGACCTGAGCAAAAATCTGATTCAGAGGCTGAAAAGGACTGCAGATGCTGTTGAATTCTGACCTCCCTGCACTCGAAGTAGATTTTCTGGAGCTACAGAAGCCCAATTGGCACACTCTCAATTGCGTTGGAAACTAGACATCCTGGGCTTTCCAGCAATGTATAATAGTCCATACTTTGCCCGAGATTTGATGGCCCAAACCAGCGTTTCAAATCAGCTTTAGAATTCCTGGCGTTTAATGCCGGAACTGGCAGAAAAATTGGAGTTAAACGCCCAAACTGGCACAAAAGCTGGCGTTTAACTCCAGAAAAAGTCTCTACACATGAAAGCTTCAATGCTCAGCCCAAGCACATACCAAGTGGACCCCAGAAGTGGATTTTTACGTCATTTACTCATTCCTGTATATCCTAGGTTACTAGTTCACTATTAATAGGACCTTTTGACATTGTATCTCTACCTCATGACACATTACACATTTCTTGTTGTATCTTCTACGGCATGAGTCTCTAAACCCCATGGTTGGGGGTGAGGAGCTCTGCTGTGTCTTGATGGATTAATGCAATTACTACTGTTTTCCATTCAATCACGCTTGTTTCTATTCTAAGATATCACTTGTTCCTAAACTTGATGAATGTGATGATCCATGACACTCATCATCATTCTCACCTATGAACGTGCACCTGACAACCACCTCCATTCTACCTTAGATTGAGTAGATATCTCTTGGATTCCTTGATCGGAATCTTCGTGGTATAAGCTAGAATTGATGGCGGCATTCAAGAGAATCCGGAAGGTCTAAACCTTGTCCTTGGTATTCTGAGTAGGATTCAAGGATTGAATGACTGTGACGAGCTTCAAACTCCTGAAGGCTGGGCGTTAGTGACAAACGCAAAAGAATAACTGGATTTTATTCCAACCTGATTGAGAACCGACAGATGAATAGCCGTGCTGTGACAGAGCGCGTTGAACATTTTCACTGAGAGGATGGGAGGTAGCCATTGACAACGGTGAAACCCTACATACAGCTTGCCATGGAAGGAGCCTTGCGTGCTTGAAGAAGAAGACAGTAGGAAAGCAGAGATTCAGAAGATAGAGCATCTCCAAAACCTCAACCTGTTCTCCATTACTGCAAAATAAGTATTTATTTCATGTTCTTCTACCTTTCACAATTAAACCTGAGAATTACTGATATCCTGACTAAGAGTTACAAGATAACCATAGCTTGCTTCAAACCGACAATCTCCGTGGGATCGACCCTTACTCACGTAAGGTATTACTTGGACGACCCAGTGCACTTGCTGGTTAGTTGTGTGTGATTGCAAAAGTGTGATTGCAATTTCGTTCACCAAGTTTTTGGCGCCGTTGCCGGGGATTGTTCGAGTTTGGACAATTGACGGTTTATCTTGTTGCTTAGATTAGGATTGTTTTATTTTTGTTGGTTTAGAGTCTTTTATTTGAGTTTAGTTTCATATTTTAAGTTTGGTGTCAATTGCATGCCTTTGTTTTCTTCTAATTTTTCGAATTTGCATGTTCTTAGTCCTTTCTTGATCTTTAAAAATTCTAAGTTTGGTGTCTTCTTTGTGTTTTCCTTTAAAATTTTCGAAAATTTGTGCTTGATTTTCTAAAAATTTTAAGTTTGGTGTCATTTTGTTGTTTTTCTCTTTCCTTATTTCAAAAAATCAAATCTTTTTCAAAATAATTTTCAATCATATCTTTTTAATTACTAATTCCAAAATCTTTTTGATTAATTAACTAATTTAGTCTTCAATTTATTTTGATTTTATTCCCTCTTGGTTTTCGAATCTTTATTTTGTTTTCCATTTAATTTATTTTACTATTTTCGGTTATTCTTTTTAAAAAAAAAAATTTCACTTTACTTGTGAATCCATATCATATTCCCTTTCTCCATCATGGACCTAAGTGGAATTGAGCAGTCCAGAAGGACTCTGGGGTCATATGCTAACCCCATTACAGCTGCATATGGGAGTAGCATCTGTATACCTCCCATTAAAGCAAGCAGCTTTGAGCTAAATTCTCAACTCATTATCATGGTGCAGCAAAATTGCCAGTATTCCGGTCTTCCACAGGAAGAACCTACTGAGTTTCTGGCACAATTCTTACAAATTGCTGACACAGTACGTGATAAAGAAGTGGATCAGGATGTCTACAGATTATTACTGTTTCCATTTGCTGTAAAAGATCAAGCTAAGAGGTGGTTGAATAACCAACCCACAGCAAGCATAAAACATGGAGACAGTTATCAGACAAATTTCTGAATCAATTTTACCCTCCAAAAAGGATGACGCAGCTAAGGCTGGACATCCAAGGCTTTAAACAAGAGGATAATAAATCCCTTTATAATGTCTGGGAGAGGTATAGAGGTATGCTAAGAAAATACCCCTCTGAAATGTTTTCAGAGTGGGTACAGTTAGACATCTTCTACTATGGGCTTACAGAAAAAGCTCAGATGTCTCTAGACCACTCAGCTGGTGGATCTATACATATGAGGAAGACGATTGAAGAGGCTCAAGAACTCATAGATACTGTTGCTAGAAATCAATATTTGTACTCTAGCAGTGAGCCCTCTTCAAAAGAAGAAGCTATGGCAGTAGCTACTGATCCTAATCCTCAAGAACAGATTATTGAGCTTAATCAGCAATTACTCATGATGACAAAACAGTTGGCAGAATTTAAAGAGATGCTCCAAGAAACTAAAATTGCCAACAAGAACATAAAATCACAGTTGAATCAGACAAAACAGCAGTTATCTAAACAGATAACAGAAGAATGCCAAGCAGTTCAACTGAGGAGTGGGAAGACATTGAATAACACTGCTCAAAGTAGCAAAAAGCCAAGAAAGGAACAATTGACAGAGGATAACCAAACCACTGCCCAAAATCCCTCTGAGGACAGTAAGAGCCCAGAGAGGAATACTCCTGGCGTTTAAATGCCAGAAAGGGGGGAAAAGCTGGCGTTAAACGCCCATTCCTTGCCCAGTTATGGCGTTCAAACGCCAGAAAAGGGGGAAAAGTTGGCGTTAAACGCCCATTCCTCACCCAATCCTGGCGTTCAAACGCCAATGAGGAATCAGACACCTGAGAGTGCTGATAGTAACCCCTCTAAAAAGGCTTCTCCAACCACCTCTGTAAGGAATAAACCTGCAGCAATTAAGGTTGAAGAATATAAAGCCAAGATGTCTTATCCTCAGAAACTCCGCCAAGCGGAACAGGATAAGCAATTTGCCCGCTTTGCAGACTATCTAAGGACTCTTGAAATAAAGATTCCGTTTGCAGAGGCACTTGAGCAAATACCTTCTTATGCTAAGTTCATGAAAGAGATCTTAAGTCATAAGAAGGATTGGAGAGAAACTGAAAAAGTGTTTCTCACTGAAGAATGCAGTGCAGTTGGTGGACGAAATTGTGATCCTCAAAGTTGGTCTCTTTGCACTTGTATGAAATTTAAATATTGGCTCTATCAAGAATACCCCCAAAGAGATCATGGTATGATGAATTGGGATCTTAATAATCCCTGGTAATGGCACGTGTGATCACAACTCCGTTCAACTTAACCAGCAAGTGTATTGGGTCATCCAAGTAATACCTTACGTGAGTAAGGGTCGATCCCACAGAGATTGTTGGTATGAAGCAAGCTATGGTCACCTTGTAAATCTCAGTTAGGCAGATTAAATGGTTTATGATAAGTTCGAAAATAAATAATAAACAGAAAATAAAATAGTAAATAGTTACTCATATAATTCCATGGTGGGAATTTCAGATAGGCATGTGGAGATGCTGTGCTCCTCTCGAATCTCTACTTTCTTATTACATCCATCCAATCCTTCTTACTCCTTTCCATGGAAAGCTGTATGTAGGGCATCACCGTTGTCAATGGCTACATCCCATCCTCTCAGTGAAAATGGTCCTATGCTCTGTCACAGCACGGCTAATCATCTGTCGGTTCTCAATCAAGTTGGAATAGAATCCCTTAATTCTTTTGCGTCTGTCACTAACGCCCAGCCTTCAGGAGTTTGAAGCTCGTCACAATCATTCAATACCAGAATCCTACTCAGAATACCACAGACAAGGTTAGACTTTCCGGATTCCCATGAATGCCGCCATCTATCTAGCTTATACCACGAAGATTCTGTTGGGGAATCTAAGAGATGTGCGCCCGGCCTAAAGTAGAACGGAAGTGGTTGTCAGTCACGCGTGTTCATAGGTGAGAATGATGATGAGTGTCACGGATCATCACATTCATCAAGTTGAAGTGCAACGTATATCTTGGAATAAGAATAAAAGAGAATTGAATAGAAAATAATAATAATTGTATTGAAACTTGAGGTACAGCAGAGCTCCACACCCTTAATCTATGGTGTGTAGAAACTCCACCATTGAAAATACATAAGTGAAAGGTTCAGGCATGGTCGAATGGCCAGCCCCCATGGTCTAAGGACTAGGCGTCCAGAGATGTCTAATACACTAGTAAAAAGTTCTATTTATAATAAACTAGCTACTAGGGTTTACATGAGTAAGTAATTGATGCATAAATCCACTTTCGGGGCCCACTTGGTGTATGCTTGGGCTGAGCTTGATCTATCTACGAGCTGAGGCTTTTCCTGGAGTTGAACGCCAAGTTATAACGTGTTTCTGGCGTTCAACTCCGGGTCGTGACGTGTTTCTGGCGTTTGACTCCAGACAGCAGCATGTACTTGGCGTTGAGCGCCACTTTACGTCGTCAATTCCCGAATAAAGTATGGACTATTATATATTTCCGGAAAGCTCTGGATGTCTACTTTCCAACGCCGTTGAGAGCGCGCCATTTGAAGTTCTGTAGCTCCAGAAAATCCATTTTGCATGCAGGGAGGTCAGATTCCAACAGCATCAGCAGTCCTTTTGTCAGCCTTTTTCAGAGTTTTACTCAAGTCCCTCAATTTCAGCCAGAAATTACCTGAAATTACAAAAAAACACACAAACTCATAGTAAAGTCCAGAAATGTGAATTTAACATAAAAACTAATGAAAACATCCCTAAAAGTAGCTTGAACTTACTAAAAACTACCTAAAAACAATGCCAAAAAGCGTATAAATTATCCGCTCTTCACAACACCAAACTTAAATTGTTGCTTGTCCCCAAGCAACTGAAAATCAATTAGGATAAAAAGAAGAGAATATACTATAAATTCCAGAATATCAATGAATATTAATTATAATTAGATGAGCGGGACTTGTAGCTTTTTGCTTCTGAACAGTTTTGGCATCTCACTTTTTCCTTTGAAGTTTAGAATGATTGGCTTCTCTAGGAACTTAGAATTTCGGATAGTGTTATTGATTCTCCTAGTTAAGTATGTTGATTCTTGAACACAGCTACTTTTATGAGTCTTGGCCGTGGCCCTAAGCACTTTGTTTTCCAGTATTACCACCGGATACATAAATGCCACAGACACATGACTGGGTGAACCTTTTCAGATTGTGACTCAGCTTTGCTAGAGTCCCCAGTTAGAGGTGTCCAGAGCTCTTAAGCACACTCTTTTGCTTTGGATCACGACTTTAACCACTCAGTCTCAAGCTTTACACTTGGACCTTCATGACACAAGCACATGGTTAGGGACAGCTTGATTTAGCCGCTTAGGCCTGGATTTTATTTTCTTGGGCCCTCCTATCCATTGATGCTCAAAGCCTTGGATCCTTTTTACCCTTGCCTTTTGGTTTTAAGGGCTATTGGCTTTTTCTGCTTGCTTTTTCTTTTTTTATTATATTTTTTTACGCCAATTTTTTTTTTTGCAAGCCTTTGCTTTTTCACTGCTTTTTCTTGCTTCAAGAATCAATTTCATTGATTTTTCAGATTATCAATAATATTTCTCTTTGTTCATCATTCTTTCAAGAGCCAACAGTTTTAACATTCATAAACAACAAGATCAAAAATATGCACTGTTCAAGCATTCATTCAGAAAACAAAAAGTATTGTCACCACATCAATATAATTAAACTAAATTCAAGGATAAATTCGAAATTCATGTACTTCTTGTTCTTTTTGAATTAGAAACATTTTTCATTTAAGAAAGGTAAAGGATTAATGGAATTATTCATAGCTTTAAGACATAGTTACTAAATGATCATGAAGTAGAGACACAAAAGATAAATGAACACAACATAAAAACTGAAAAGCATAAAGAAATAAGAACAAGGAATGAATCCACCTTAGTGGCGTCTTCTTTTTGAAGGACCAACAATGTCCTTAAGCTCTTCTATGTCCCTTCCTTGCCTTTGTTGTTCCTCCCTCATTGCTCTTTGATCTTCTCTTATTTCATGGAGAATGATGGAGTGCTCATGATGTTCCACCCTTAATTGTTCCACATTGTGGCTCAAATCTTCTAAGGAAGTGTTGAGTTGTTCCCAATAGTTGTTGGGAGGAAAGTGCATCCCTTGAGGCATCTCAGGGATTTCTTGATGATGAGCTTCCTCATGCATCTCTTGAGATCCGTGGAGGGTCTCTCTTGCTTGCTCCATCCTCTTCTTGGTGATGGGCTTATCCTCTTCAATGGAGATGTCTCCTTCTATGATAACTCCAGCTGAGTAACATAGATGGCAAATAAGGTGAGGAAAAGCTAGCCTTGCCATAGTGGAGGGCTTTTCGGCTATTTTGTAGATTTCATTGGAGATGACTTCATGAACTTCTACTTCCTCTCCAATCATGATGCTATGAATCATGATGGCCCGATCCACAGTAACTTCAGATCGGTTGCTAGTGGGAATGATGGAGCGTTGAATGAACTCCAACCATCCTCTAGCCACAAGCTTGAGGTCCAGTCTTCTTAGTTGAACTGGCTTGCCTTTGGAGTCTCTTTTCCATTGAGCTTCTTCCACACATATGTCCATTAGGACTTGGTCCAACCTTTGATTAAAGTTGACCCTTCTAGTGTAGGGGCGTACATCTCCTTGCATCATGGGCAAGTGGAACGCCAACCTCACATTTTCCGGACTAAAATCTAAGTATTTTCCCCGAACCATTGTGAGATAATTCTTTGGGCTCGGGTTCATACTTTGATCATGGTTCCTAGTGATCCATGCATTGGCATAGAATTCTTGAACCATTAAGACTCCGACTTGTTGCATGGGGTTGGTTAGGACTTCCCAACCTCTCCTTCGGATCTCATGTCGGATCTCCGGATACTCATTTTTCTTGAGCTTGAAAGGGACCTCAAGGATCACCTTCTTCTTTGCCACAACATCATAGAAGTGGTCTTGATGGCTTTTGGAGATGAATCTTTCCATCTCCCATGACTCGGAGGTGGAAGCTTTTGTCTTCCCTTTTCCTTTTCTAGAGGATTCTCCGGCCTTAGGTGCCATTGATGGTAATGGAAAAACAAAAAGCTTATGCTTTTTTACTACACCAAACTTAAAATATTGCTCGCCCTCGAGCAAGAGAAGAAAGAAGAGAAGAAGAAGAAGAAGAAAATGAAGTGGAATGGAGGGGTTTATAAAGGAAAAGGGGAGAGGGTAGGTTCGGCCATTTTAGGGTGGGTTTGGGTGGGAAAGTGTTTTTGAATTTTGAAGGTAGGTGGGGTTTATGGGGAAGAGTGGATAGATGTGAGTGGTGAAGAGGTGATGGGGAGGAGAGATTGAGGTGATTGATGAAGGGATTTGGGAAAGAGTGTTTATTGGGAGGAGAGATTCAGAGATTGAAGTTGTTGGGAAGTGTGACATGGGGAAGAGTGTTATAGGATTAGGAGGTAAGGTGGGAATATGTTAGGTGGGGATCTTGTGGGGTCCACAGATCCTGAGGTGATCCTGTGGGGTCCACAGATCCTGAGGTGTCAAAGAATTACATCCCTGCACCAAATAGGCATGTAAAATGCCTTTGCATACCATTCTGGCATTTAAACGCCGAGGTGATGCACATTCTGGGCGTTCAACGCCCATGTGAAGCATGTTCTGGGCATTCAACGCCCATATGTAGCATGTTTCTGGCGTTGAACGCCAGTAACACTCAAGGCACATTCCTGGTGTTCAAACGCTAGATTGTTGCTTGTTTCTGGCGTTCAGCGCCAGATTCATGCTCTGTTCTGGCGTTGAACGCCAGCCAGATGCTCCTTACTGGCGTTGAACGCCAGTCTGTCCTCCCTCCAGGGTGTGATTTTTCTTCTGCTGTTTTTAATTCTGTTTTTAATTTTTATATTTTTTTGTGACTCCACATGATCATGTACCTAATAAAACACAAAATAACAATAAAATAAAATAAAAATTAGATAAATAAAATTGGGTTGCCTCCCAATAAGCGCTCTTTTAATGTCATTAGCTTGACAGTGGGCTCTCATGGAGCCTCACAGGTGATCAGGTCAATGTTGTATAGTCCCAACACCAAACTTAGAGTTTGGATATGGGGTCTTAACACCAAACTTAGAGTTTGGTTGTGGCCTCCCAACACCAAACTTAGAGTTTGACTGTGGGGGCTCTTCTTGACTCTGAACTGAGAGAAGTTCTTTGTGCTCACTCTCTTTTGTCACAGAGGGATGGCCATGTGCCTTAAACACAAGGTAGTTCCCATTCAATTGAAGGACTAATTCACCTCTGTTGACATCTATCACAGCTCCTGCTGTGGCTAGGAAAGGTCTTCCAAGGATGATGCACTCATCCTCTTCCATCCTAGTGTCTAAGATTATGAAATCAGCAGGGATGTAAAGGCCTTCAACCTTTAATAACACGTCCTCTACTACTCTATAAGCTTGTCTTAATGACTTGTCTGCCAATTGTAATGAGAACAAGGCAGGTTGTACCTCAATGATCCCCAGCTTCTCCATTACAGAGAGTGGCATAAGATTTATCCCTGACCCCAGATCACATAGAGCTTTTTTAAAGGTCATGGTGCCTATGGTACAAGGTATTAAGAACTTGCCAGGATCTTGTCTCTTTTGAGGTAAAATTTGCTGAATCTAGGTATCTAGTTCATTAATGAGCAAGGGAGGTTCACTTTCCTAAGTCTCATTACCAAACAACTTGGCATTCAGCTTCATGATAGCTCCTAAATATTGAGCAACTTGCTCTCCAGTCACATCTTCATCCTCTTCAGAGGAAGAATAGTCTTCAGAGCTCATGAATGGCAGAAGGAGATTTAATGGAATCTCTATGGTCTCTATATGGGCCTCAGATTCCTTTGGATCCTTAATAGGAAACTCCCTCTTGCTTGAGAGACGTCCCAAGAGGTCTTCCTCACTAGGATTTTCGTTCTTCTCCTCCCTTGTGCATTCGGCCATATTGATCACATCAATGGCCTTGCACTCTCCTTTTGGATTCTCTTCTGTATTGCTTGGGAGAATACTGGGAGGAGTTTCAATGACTTTCTTACTCAGCTGGCCCACTTGTGCCTCCAAATTTTTTATGGAGGATCTTGTTTCACTCATGAAACTGAAAGTGGCATTTGACAGATCAGAGACTAGATTGGCTAAATTAGAAGTGTTTTGTTCAGAACTCTCTGTCTGTTGCTGAGAAGATGATGGAAAAGGCTTGCTATTGCTCAGCCTATTGCGTCCACCATTGTTAAAGCCTTGTTGAGGCTTTTGTTGATCCTTCCATGAGAAATTTGGATGATTTCTCCATGATGAATTATAAGTGTTTCCATAAGGTTCACCCATGTAATTTACCTCTGCTATTGCAGGGTTCTCAGGATCATAAGCTTCTTCAGAAGCTGCCTCTTTAGTACTGTTGGATGCATTTTGCCATCCATTCAGATTTTGAGAAATTATGTTAACTTGCTGAGTCAACACTTTGTTCTGAGCCAATATGGCATTCAGAGCATCAATCTCAAGAACTCCTTTCTTCTGAGGCATCCCATTATTCACGGAATTCCTCTCAGAAGTGTACAAGAATTGGTTATTTGCAACCATGTCAATGAGTTCTTGAGCTTCTGCAGGTGTTTTCTTTAGGTGGATGGATCTACTTGCAGAATGGTCCAATGACATTTTCGAAAACTCAGATAGACCATAATAAAATATATCTAATATGGTCCATTTTGAAAACATGTCAGATGGACACCTTTTGGTCAACTGCTTGTATCTTTCCCAAGCTTCATAGAGGGATTCACCATCTTTTCTGTTTGAAGGTTTGAACATCCACTCTCAGCTTGCTCAGCTTTTGAGGAGGAAAGAATTTATCCAAGAAGGCTGTGACCAGCTTATCCCAGGAGTCCAGACTATCCTTAGGTTGTGAATCCAACCATATTCTAGCTCTGTCTCTTACAGCAAAAGGGAAAAGCATGAGTCTGTAGACTTCAGGATCTACTCCATTCGTCTTAACAGTATCACAGATCTGCAAGAACTCAGTTAAAAACTGGTAAGGATCTTCAGATG